>NC_134861.1:43683698-43946198 GCF_049852395.1 Peromyscus maniculatus bairdii
GCCCTGCCCTGCGGGCCTGCAGCTGATTATAAAATAATCACTCAGAGGCTAATATTAGTTACAAACTGTATGGCTAATGGCTTATGTTTCTTGCTAGCTAACTCTACCATCTTAAAATAACCCATTTCTATTAATGTATATTTTGCCACATGGCTGTGGCATTACTAGTCTTGTTGGCATGTTGCTTCTTGGGTGGCTGGCTGGCATCTCCTCTCACTGCCTTTCTTCTTTCACTATCTCTTTTGGATTTTCTCGACTGGCTCCATCCTGCCTTACCATAGGCCAGTGTAGCTTCACTTATTATCCAATGGGAGCCACACATATTCACAGCATACAGAAAGACATTCCACAACAGGTAACCAGACAAGTATGATAAAAATTTACAGGCATTGAAGAAAGAAATTTAAGAAGATAGCAGATGATGGACTGATCTCCCATGCTCATGGCTCGGTAGGATTAACACAGTAAAAAAAAAAAAAAAGTAGGGAACAGGCTTGAACTCACTGGCACAGGAGAAGACTTTCTGAACAGAACACTGGTAGTACAGGCACCAAGATTCACAATTAATACATGGGACTCATGAAACCGAGAAGCTTCTGCAAGATAAAGGTAACAGTCATTTGGACAAAGTGGCAGCCTTCAGCATAGTAAATGATTTTTTGCCACCTACACATCTATATCCAACATACATAAAAACTCAAAAAAACTAGATATCAAAAAAACAAATGACCCAATTAAAAAGGGGTACCCATTTAAACAGAGAATTCTCAAAAAAGGAAACTCAAATGGCTGAGAAATACTTAAAAAATGTTCAACATCTTTAGTCATCAGGGAAATGCACATCATAGCCACTTTGAAGTTTTATCTTATACATATCAGAATGGCTAAGATCAATAAAAACAAATTACAGCTCATGTTGGCAAGGATGTGGAGCAAAAGAAACACTGTTTGTTGGTGGGAATGCAAATTTACAGCCACTATGGAATTTAGTGGGACAGTTCCTCAAGACGATGGGAATCTGTTTACTCCAGGATAGAATGATACTACTCTTGGGCATATGCCCAAATGATGCTTCATCCTACCACAGAGGTACTTGCTCTATTGTGTGCATTGCTGCTCTACTCACAACACACAGAAATTAGAAACAATCTAGATGTCCTCCAACAGAAGAATGGATAAAGAAAATGTGATACATTTACACAACAGAGTATTGCTCAGCTGTTAAAAAATATAATCACGTATTTCACAGGTCAATGGATGCAACTAGAAAATACCATCCTGAGTGAAGTAACCCATACACAGAAAGACAAATATGACATCTATTATCTTATATGTGGATATTATCTGTTAAATCGATGATAATCAAGCTACAATCTGTAGCACCACAGAGGTTAGGTGTAGAGTAAGGGACTAGGAGACACAATTAGATCTCCCTAGGAAAGAGAAATAAAATAACTAACTATAGGTAGAGGGATCAAGTGGAGGGGGGAAGGGAAGAGGGAGTTGAGGGAGGAAACCTATCGGGTTACATTTAATTGAGCTGTTGGCCAAAGGGTCCTATGGGAACCCTCAAACAATCTAGGCCGTTGCACAAACTATATGCTGTAGTAGAATATTGTGAGGTGTGTTACTTTTGTTTATGTTGCATTTGTTTGACTCTATGACTCTCTGTTACTGTGCTTGTCTAAAACACCTGATGGTCTAATAAAGAACTGCCCAATAGCAAGGCCGGAGACCTAAGGATAGGCAGGGCTGGCAAACAGAGAGAGTAAATAGGAGAAATCTGGGAGCAGAGATTTAAGATCTGCCAGCCAGAAAAGGAGGAGGACTTCAGGGGCCAGCCACCCAGCTACCCAGCTACATAGCAAGCCATGAAGTAAGAGTAAGATTTACAGAAGTTAAAGAAGAGGAAAAAGCCCAGAGGCAAAAGATAGATGGGATGTAAAGGAAAGCTGGCTAGAAACTAAGCCAACCTAAGGCCGGAATTCATAAGTAATAATGAGCCTCTGTGTGTGATTTATTTGGGAGATGGGTGGTGGGCCCTCCAAAAATGAGTAAAAAAACCCCAAAGACAATATACTGGTATGGGAAGGTACTCCACATACTGCCAAAGGAGGAGTGTAAATACCATTCTAGCCACAATACCACTTGATCTACAGTGGTGTTTTGCCTGCAAGGTATGCTAGTGCAATGGTGGCATATATATATATATATATATATATATATATATATATATATATATATATATATATGTGTGTGTGTGTGTGTGTGTGTGTGTGTGTGTGTGTGTGTGTGTGTGTCTCACTATATCTGACACTGAATATGTGACCAAGAACATGTGTAGCAGGAATCTTAAAAGTTCTCGCCGGATCCTCAGCTGGTCTTGTCTCCTCAGCCTGAAGGCCTCTGAGTCCTCATCCGGAATGGGTCTCAGCTGAATTACTGCTCAAAAGCCTGAAGCTTAACCAGGCCAAATGCTTAACCAGCCAAATGCTTCTAGTTTCTGGTCCTCACGCCTTATATATCTTTCTGTTTTCTACCACCACTCCCTGGGATTAAAGGCTGGCTTTCTGGGATTAAAGGCGTGTGTCACCATGCTTGGCTATTTCCAATGTGGCCTTGAACTCACAGAGATCCAGAGGGATTTCTATCTCTGGAATGCTAGGATTAAAGGTGTGAGTGCCACCATTTTCTAGCCTTTGTATCTAGTGGCTGTCTGTTCTCTGACCCCAGATAAATTTATTAGAGTACACAATATTTTGGTGAACACAATACCACCACAAACATGAGACCATATATCCTTGGGAACTTGAATGAAACCAAATACAACAGTTCTAAAAACCAAAAATAGACGTTCTGCTATACTCATAGATCAGTGCCTTGCTCAGTCATCATCAGAGAAGGTTTCTTCTGCAGAAGATGGGAATAAATACAGAGACCCATAGTCAGACATCATGCAGAGTATGGAGTCCTTGGAACATTCAACCTAAGCTGGATATCTCTGTCAAATTTCTCCTCTCAGGGATCAGGGAATACCATGGGGTAGGAGGTAGAATGAGTATAAGAACCTCTATCTTGGAGGACACAAAGAAAATAAGGCCTTCTAAATCAACAAGAGTGAAACACATAAGAAAACAGAGAGACTGAAGCAGGATGCAGATGGCTTCCATAGATCTGCACCATTTGGCTCCTACAGCTGCAAGGAGAAGTGGACATATGCATGCCCCCAGCGCTAACTTAGAAGCTGTCTCCAGTTGATAACTACTTGTAAATGAAAATTCCCTTCAAAGGAATATCATTGGTGAAACAAACTACTCTTAATGGTATGCTTCATTCTCAGCAGTAGATGTCCAACAGAAAATGAACTCAAAGGTTCATTTATCTCATAATGCTATGCCATGGCTCTCCCGACACCTTTTCTTTTAATTATATCTTATTACTTTTATTTTTTAAATTTTAATATGTATAATAGTTAATATATAAAATTGAATATATATTCTTTCTTTTTTTATCCTCTAGGTCCTTTCCTTATACATATGGCTTTCAGTTTAGTGTTTTTCAGGGTTTCCTAAACATGCAAATGATTGGGTCTCTTTCTTGTGCCTTTTTTTGGACTCTCCTTTTGTTTGTTTTTTTTTTTTCAATTACAATTTGTTAGCTTTTATTTTTGTTATTATTATCCTAGAAGCCTGTTTGTTTTCTAATGTGGGACAGAAATGGAGTGGATCTGGATAGGAGTGAAAGTGGGGGAGAATCTGGTTGAAGTACAGGGAGGAGAAACTGTAAGGAGGATATATTATATAAGAAAAAATTACATTTAACAAAAGGGTAAAAAAAGAGAATACATTTAAGTGCATATTGAGAAAGAAATTAAAATCAGCTAAAGTTATTATTTGGGACTTTAAATTCTTAGAGCATATTTTTTCCAAAGGAAACATAATGGATGTGAATTTGCTTAATGTATAATGAATGGTGAAATGTGTTCAGAATGTAAGCAATTTCCTCAAAATAACAGTCAATCCATGAATCTGTTCTTATTAGTTACACCCAACAAGTTAGGAATGAAACCTGATAAGTACAGTAGGGAGGATGGATGACAGGTGACACCAATGAGCTCAAACAATCCACATAATAAAAATTTCAAAACGCAGTTGAATTTACTAATTTTAGAATGACTAAGGTTAATTTACCACCAGCAATCCAAGTAAAAATGTTAAAAGCCATAATTAGTGGAGAAACAAAATGAGTAAGTTTTAGTTCATTGGATTCAAATTAATACTGAATTACTAAATTGCATTTCTGGAAGGGAAACAAGTTGCACATTCAACATCTCTGAGGCCCCCAAAGAATATTCCTTGTTGGACATGCTTGAGCATAACAAGTCAGTTCTAGAGATTTTTAATTTCTTGTGAATTAAATGATACTTTATTAATTAGCATACTATATAAAACTAGAATATCCCAGGGGGAAAACTATTAACATTATATTTTTTAAGATTCATTTATTTATTTTCATTAAATCTATGTGTATGTCTACTGCATATTGGTATGTGTACATTAGTGCTGGGGTCTGCAGACACCAGAGGAACTGAAGGTATATTCAGTTGTAGGTTGCTTAAGGTGGGTGCTTGGAAAATAAATACTCAGGTCCTCTTTATGCCTAGTACCTGCTTTCAACTGCTGAGCTCTCTCTCCAGGCCCTATTACTGTATTATTTTTATTCTATAAGCACATATTTTGATGAGAAATGTAGTTGAGTGTGGTTAAAGTCATGTTAGCTGATCTAGATACACTGATTCAGTTCAGATCTCCATCATACATGGTAGTGCTAAATGAGTCAGCTCTTCCTCACCTGTGATTATTTTGATCATAGTTGGTTACTCAGCCTCTTGTTTTCTGTGATAGAATTTTATAGAAATGGTATGTAACATGGTTTGAGTTATGTCTGAAATCTGCGAGAACTTGTTTACAATCCTTGATCCTTCATTTCTCTCTTCACAAAGGAAGAGAAAGTACACTTGTCTTCCTCACCTCCAAGACCCATATTGGTCAGTTAGGCTTGGCTGTGTTTTGGTAAATTGAACTAAAACAAAACAGTCCTGTGCGGTTCATTTCCCACTCACCTAAGAGTTGATATGCACTTTTGGATCTCCTCCACTCCATAGCTGTGCCATCTGGAACATGTGGTACCCAAGGTCACTGTCTTAAGGAAAGAGAAACATGAAAGAGAAACTGTCTCTATTGCCTCAGCATGGAATGAGAAAAAGCCAAACTTCTCTCATCATATTCGTCAGTACTATCACATAATCCTAACAAATTGCAATTTGAGCTGTAAATATGCATTAGACATTAGCTGTGATCACATGTTGTATGAATAGATATATTGATAATATCATAACTAGTAACTGTTTGACATTTGACATATATAAAATAATGCAATAAACGCCTAACAAAGGCCATAGCTTCATGACACCCATAGAGCAGCCATCTCCAAAAACTGCTATTAATGTTTCTATTTTGGAAACAGTGAACACATATTTATTAATTTTGTATTTTTATCCAAAGTTAGTATTAAAGCTGGGGATCATGTGCAGGTGTGTCTGACTCTAAGTTTTTCCACTAAAGCATAATGCTATACTGCATGGAGACACATATAACAGATCAAAGTTTTATGATGTTAATGAACTGCTGTCTTTGTTGTAGAAACTCCCTATGCGATTTTGACCACTGTCTGGCTTCTAAATTCATTCTGTGTCTAGGTTAGTGAGTTGTCATGGAGCATAAGTGTAAATGATTTCTCATTTTTTTAAAAAAAGACCTATTAGTGACTTGGCATGTGTCTCTATCCCACTGCCACTATCTATCCCAATGCTAGTGAGTCTGGGGTCTTTTTAGTAAGTCCAACTTTCTTCCCATTCCTGGAGCTGAATCATGTCAATCCTGGAAAGATACAGTGATGACGATTTGGAAGGCAGTGAATATGGTATTATATGGCAAGTTGAAGTAAGAAGGAGTGAAAAAGCCTCGTGGCGCATGCCGGTAGGATTTGCTGAAGGAGACGGAGGCAGGAGGATCACGAGTTCGAGGCCAGTGAGAGTGCCGCCATCTTGCTGCTTCTGTGGCTGCTCAGTTGTTGACTGTCGCTCACTGTCTGAATGTGCAGCCCCCTAGTTCTTAAAGGCATATGTCTCCAATGCTGGCTGTATCCCTGAACACACAGAGATCTATGGGATTAAAGGCGTGTGCCACCACCGTCACACTCTGTCTATGGCTCTAATAGCTCTGACCCCCGGGCAACTTTATTTATTAACATACAATCAAAATCACATTTCAGTACAATTAGGATACCACCACAAAAGCCATTCATGGTGACTTAGCAATGCTTAAATCAATCTACTACTAGCTTTCAAACTTTCCCCTTGCATTAGTTGGCTATGTGTAAACTAAGTGATAGTTTCAACAAATTTATTTCCAGTTTATCAAGACAGTGATTGAGTCTTCACCAGACAAAGGATGTTTTCCTAAATATTTTTACTACTTGTCATTATAAACTCTGGTCTTACATCAGGAAAGACTGAATGGGAATAAAAGCAGTTAACAGTTTTTAACAGATGAGTACTTTGGAAAAACCAATGATTTCAAATGCGAGAATTTTTACTTATAGTTTAGTCTCAATTATTAGGACTAATTGACCTCAGTTTTTTACTAGTATATTACTTTGCTCTTAATGGAAGTTTGAGTCTTAAAATAAAACGACATAATAACAGCTAAAAACTAAAACAATAAGCTAATGGTTATCATCCTGGAGCATATGAGAGATTTCCACAAACAAAACAGATACTACTTGGATGAATCTTGACTTTATTGGGAATGCATTACGGGTCTTTTTAACTGAATTGTGGGCTCTGTTAGGATTTTACTCAATACAGTACAATGCACATTGACCCACTGAAATGGCATCTGTCTTCAGAAATTTCAAGACACATGCTCTGATATGATGTCTGAAGAAATGCGTTCCTGCACTGAGTCTATCAGTAGCAAGTCTGTGTGGTTATAATACAAAGTGACCTAAAATTTGAAGAGAGGATCTGTAAATGATGAAAGAATCCATTGTGATCATTTCATTTCAAGATTGATCCAATGCACAAGGCCCTTTCTGTAAATGGTTAGCATGAGACAGAAGAGAAACACTAGTTTATATAACATTTGTCTCATTAATGGCTTTGCTAATCAGCTTGAGATCATATATTCTGTTAAGTTCCATTTAAATGGTAAATAGATCTGCTGGAATTCTGATTCTCATCTATCCTTAAAACCAAATGATCATCTAGAGAATTAATAGTGTCATAAACCATTATATTAACATGCTAGCATTATGCAATAGAAGCATGACAAAAAAGGCTGTTTTTGTAAAGCATGACAATTATTTGATAGAATAATTGTACAAATTCCTGAAGTGTTTCTACATGTATAATTTATTTTGAAGACTTCACACTACTGAAGGTATTGCAATTAAATGAGTATATATTTATTGTGATCTAGAATTGATTTAATGATTTAGTTTCCTCCCTTTTATTTTTGTAAATAAAATACATTTCCCTAGGCTCTGGTTATAAACCAGCATTTGAATTCTAATGACAAGATGTTCCTTTTGTGCAATTCTTGTAAAAAATATGCTGTTTTTGATGGAAAACCAGCTAATTAGATGCTGTAGTGAGGGAAATGACTAAAGATAATTGAATTAGTATTAAAGCCCTTAGTAATTAATCACTTCTCCTACAGTTATCATCCAGAATTTAAAATTCTGGCCAAAGCTCATGGTCATCTGTGTGTTTTCTCAATATTACTTTTCAAGTGTATGTTCCAAGTGTGTAGACTCACCAACGTTTGCAGTAGAATCATTGGTGCATTTAAGTTGTGTAAATTTACACAATTAAATTGTTACTAAATCTCTCTGAAATTCCCTATTGAAAGGCTTCCTTTTGAAAAGAGTTAAAGAGATATGTATATGAAGATTTTGCAGGAAGATATCATTGTAAGCAGTTGGATTTCATTATTAACCTTTCCAGGAACTTGCTGGCTGCTAGTTGGGCAGCAGCTGTTCTTGGCTCTCAGTGTCTCTGATTTACTATGGGATGACACTGACCTTCAGATTCCAGAGCTTTGGTGATGTTTCTTTTTGATTCGTCCTGAGGGATAAACAGCCAATGCAAGTTTTGTGATGTACTTGCCTACAAGTTGAGATTCCCATTTTTTTTTTTTTTTGATTCATCCAAAATAGGTCTTAAACCTCAACATTATCTGAGGAGGACAGAAATCCAGAAATCTTTTTGAATCATTTCATTTCAATATTATCCATATATACATATATGTGTGTATATCACACACACATATATATTCATTTTTAATCTCCCTGCTTCTTGCCTGAGTTGTTTTTATAAGCCACTTAATTTCTGAGGCTCAGCTTTCCATTTATTCAAATTGCATTGAGGATACCTACCTAACAAGTTGGCTTCAAGAGTTAATGTAGTTGAACTGTTAATCAGCATTATTTGGACATAAGATAAAGGAACTTAGAAATTTATTCTGACCAGGTGGTGCTGGCGCATGCCTTTAATCCCAGCACTCAGGAGGCACAGGCAGGCAGATTTCTGTGAGTTCGAGGCCAGCCTGGTCTACAAAGTGAGTTCCAGGAAAGGTGCAAAGCTACACAGAGAAACCCTGTCTTGAACCGCCCCCCTGCTCCCCCCCCAAAAAAGAAATGTATTCTGTAATAGACGTCTTCAACAGCAGGACAGATTTTTGTTGCTATTTCAGGGTCAATCATGTGGGTCAAATATATCTCTATATCTATCTATCTATCTATCTATCTATCTATCTATCTATCTATCTATTTCTCTCTTTAACTAGCCTTCAGTGTGCTCTAGTCAACCATATTGTTATTTAGAAAATGAGATTTTTCTAAATGCCAAACTTAACAACAGATATACATGGTTTTATAACAGAACACAGTCTAGAACAGTTATGTACCACTTAATAAGATGAGTATAGTGATTGCATATGTCAAATCAGACATAATGTAGCTGGAGAATTTTCTCTCCAGGTCCTGCAAAGCCCCGGCAGTCCAACAGCCCATTTATAAAATAAACATACTGACTCTTATATTATTTAAACTGTTTGACCTAATGGCTCAGGCTTCTAGCTATCTAGTTATTAGATCTTAAATTAATCCATTTCTATAAATCTATACCTTGCCACATGGCTCGTGGCTTACCAGCATCTTCACATGCTGCTTGTCATGGCTGCGGCTGGCAGTATCTCCTTCCTTCGCCTTCCACTTCCCAAAATTCTCCTCCCTCCTTGTCCTGCCTATACTTCCTGCCTGGCCACTGGCCAATCAGTGTTTTATTTATTGATCAATCAGAGCAATTTGACATACAGACCATGCCACAGCACTTCCCCTTTTCTTTTCTTTTTTTTTTTTTAAAGGAAGGTTTTAACCTTAACATAGTAAAATTACATATAATTTGGGAATTTGGGCGTAGCTTCTCATACTACTTCCTGCTGGAGGGGGTTGCTTTATCTTATGGGGACACAAAGAAAATTTTAGGATTATGGAGTAGTCCATGAGGCTGTATTGTCTTTTTGTTAAAACTATGAGACATGTTGGCTCCTGGCAGTACCAATCTACTTCAGAGAAAATATGGGCATTGAAGAAACTGCATATGGAGTTAGCTTTCATTGTGGCAAAAGTTAGCCACTGGATAACAAAGTATCCTTGAATTAACTGCTGACAAACAGGACAGACAGAACATGAAACAAAGGACTACTGATTCTTGCCAAAACAAGTGTGGTTATGGCTTTATCAAAAGGCATCTTCTGAGGCCAGGACAATATGGCACCATCCCTGAAGTGACCTGAACAATACCGAAAAGGTACAGTGCCTTTTTCTTTGAAAGCAGCTGAACAGGCAGTGTGGCTTCTGATGTGCAGTGGAATGACAAGCTGAAACAGTTATTCTTGAAGAGTAACTAAACTCCCACCTCTCAATAGTAGACTGGCATTTAGTAGAAGGATATGGAGAAGAACAGGATGCTGAGATAAAGCCACACACACACATAGCCAAGAAGAATGGACAGCTGAATTTAAAAAAAAACAAAAACAAAAACAAACAAACAAAAACAACAAAATACATCAACAATTTCCAGAATTTAAAATCCTGAATCATGGCAGGACACTAGTGGAATTCAGGTGTTTCTGGTACATGGACTGCTTTCACCCAATGTGAGGTTGAACTGTTGACCTTGTGTACATCGTACTTAACAAATGAGTCTGTCAGATACACTGAGCCTATAGGCTGAAGATGATGCCCTAACACTGCAGACAAACCTCAGGTGACTGTCCAGGCAGCTGGCTGTTTCTGTCAACTCATAATTTTTTGGAAGTTGTTTGCATATACTTCCTGTTTTTATATTTGTTAGGTAATATTGTTTCCTTCTTGGGTCTCTGAGGGAGTTGAAGATTAGTTAGTTATAGTTAAAGATTAGTTAGGATAGAAAGTGAATTAGGCACATTTTGGACTTACCAAAATAGGATAGATAATGGAACTATTTTCTCTGAATTTGTCAAATACAAATGGACTAGACATTGTTTAGGTATTTATTACTTGTACATATTGTATATAGTTATTGTACTTTTGTATATATTTTTTCTTATGTTAGTCATAACTTTTTTCCTTTTTATTAAAATAGTAAAGGGGAAATATGGTGATTTTTTTTTGTACTGGAATGTGATTTTATTTGTATGTTAATAAATAACGTTGCCCGGGGTCAGAGCTATTAGTAAGCCATAGCAAAAGCTGGGCGGTGGTGGTGCACGCCTTTAATCCCAGCACTTGGTAGGCAGAGCTAGGTAGATCTCTGCGTGGTCAAGGATACAGCCAGCATTGGAGACATACACCTTTAATCTCAATACCAAACTGGAAGTCTGTACAGACAGGCAGTGACAAGGCGGTCATGTGCTTGGGTTTACAACCAATGAGAAGGCAGAACAGAAAGTCTTTATAAAGACAGACACACAGGTAGTAGGTCTCTTTCGGAGAGGTAGGACCACAGTGAGAGGAAGGGTGAGGATTTTAGCTCTTAGCTCTGACCTCTTGGCTTTCTTCTTTGCATTGGTTCTGTGTTTCTTATTGAAATAGATGGTTACTTCTACAACATAAAACAAAGAGATTACAAGAAAATGAACTTCGGTCCATGTGATTTGGAATATCCAATTTTAGCCCATCATCAGTCTGAAAAGATAAAGGTGATATCTACTACATACATAGCATGAGGTTAGAATCTGCAACCTCCTAAACCCTGACAAGATATACACGACAGACATATCTGGGCAGTTGGAAGATAAGTGAAGGCCAAAGTCTCAAAGGTGACCTGTACTCAGCTAGCTTCATAAACCCATGCCTTGGGGATTATATAGAAGCATGGACTGGCGCTACAGCACTACCCAGAACTTCCTGTAGCAATCACTTATGGTGCTAGTGACTGTTACACCTAGGAGAATAAAGTCCAGGATAAATGCAATTTAAATTTTCTTTAACATCTTAAATGAAATACTTTTAATAATGTTATTTGAATAATATAAATTCACTTCTTTCCATACATGAACATTATTATTGCTTAGGAATCATGGAAAAGGAATGGATATTTTCTCCATTATGCATTATAGATTTAAATCAATATTAAACACCACATTTTAACATCTATTCATCTGTAATCGATGGGTAACAAGCCCAGGATCATTTATTATTTCATTGTAAGACAAGAAGAATGAACAACTCAACAGAAGTACTCAGTAAATTGTTGACTCCATAACTGAGTGAATGAATAACACAGAATCTCCAAAATGAAAATGAGTTTGATTTCAGTGGAATTAATCTTGCTATTCTTCAATAAAAGCCAAGAAACTCTTTTAAGTATTTTAAAAGGGGCTTTCTTAAATGCTGCTCCCAGTTATGACAGGCATAATGGTTAACAGAAATGACTTCCTCACCTGCAGAGCAAAGTACCTCACCTTTTAACAGTCTGTGTGTAGTTAAGTCTTACGGCTGCCAAGATGGGATTGTAAATTCTACAATCTTGGATCTTTCTCCCCAGAATATCTTCAAAACAAGATTCATGAGAGCAAGCAATGTACTGCCAAGGCAATTACAGGGCTGTCTTCCAATTTTTGCCTGTTTTAGAAGGCAAATAACATGAGAACCCAAATTCCATTATGAAGTAATTATAGAATTAGGTGATAATGACAGATAACAAAGAATGTGAGCCAATTTGGAGAATGTACTGAGGAGTTAAAACCACAGTAATATGGCAACAATCGCAGAGATTTATATTACAGTAGGAGTGTGTGCCCTGATTTCAGCTCACAAGTAAACAATTCACAAACTGAAACTATTCTGCGGTCTTCAGCAGAAAGAAGGAGAAAGCAGTAACTCACCAGAACTGGCAGATGCTTATCCACTGCCATCGTTTGTAGAATGCCTTCCTGATCTGCGCCCTGCTCTCAAATCTTCATGACAGCCATCCTGTTACTCCTTTCAGAGGTGCTATGAGGATGTCTTTAGATATTCCTTACTTAGGTTATTATAGATGGAAAAGGGAGGTACATTTTGAACCCACACTTCTAATTTCAGTATTTATGATACCAACCACTGCACTTAAAAGAGCACAGTTTGCCTGTAACCCAAGATTCATAGTGCTGAGGCAAGAGGATGGCCAGAAGTTCAAAACTGACCTGATCTGTATAGCAAATACTAGAATAATAGGGAACACACAGAAAGATCTTCTCTAAAGAACAAAGCTACATACCAGCACAATTTCAAAACAATTATTTTGAATATCTTGTTTCCTGGTTGTTCTTTCAGAGTTTTCTTTTCATAAATGATAAATTAAAATTCTTCACTTCATTTTGAATAAAAAACTTTCAGATTCTTTCTGCCTTTATTATAACAGTGATTTTCCTAATAAAAATTCATTTCCATCCCAAATATAGTCACATTATGATAGCTGTTGTTAATGAGGACCCATTTGACGTTGAAATATCTGATATACAAATTTGTACAACAGGCTCTTCAATAAACTGTAGAGATCTCATGCTTGGAAATTACTTACTTTTTAAAAATGATATATTTGACATTCTGTTACCAGTATGAATTCTTTTCAGCTACAATATAAAATACATTTGGAAAGTAACCTGGAATTATGAATTATCAGCTTTAAGAGAAGACTGCTTTAGTGAATCAGGTTGTGAATTCTGAAACAAATGGCTGAAGAATAAAGCCTGCTTGTCTCATTATCTCGGCTCATTCCGAACAGAACATTAACTGTGTTCAGAGACATTTATCATCGAAAGAAACAAAGTAAGGGGAATCTTTATCTTTCTAAGCCTACTCAGACAGAATGCTTGACCCAGAGATCTTTCTAATCTCATTTTTCCTGTTTGGATTAACCAAGAATAAAAATAAGAAACATAAAACATGTGGGTTTATGAACTTGGCATGATGTCTGAAAATTTCAAACTCTGGTAATTCTTGCTTGCTTCCTTCCAGCCTCAACTTTAGTTGTCTCACTCGGGTAAGACATTGCTCTTTCTTTTCAGAGGAATTCTTTTCCCATCTACCACCAAGGCTGTGAAGTCCTGAGACCACGACAAGATTCTGGCATCTCCCTTCTGGAGTTAATCATAGCATTTGCCTCCAGGTTCAGTCCAAGCACATTCCAGAGCACATGGGAACTTATGTGTACTGCTGTTCAGCAGGCTTGGGCACATGGAGCCTTTCTGATTCTCTTCTGTCTGGATTTGGACATTTGCGTGTTGTCTCAGTTAGGGTTTCTATTGCTGGGATGAAACATCATGATGAAAAGCAAGTTGGAGAGGAAAGGGTTTATTCTGCTTACACTTCAGCATTGCTGTTCATTACTGAAGGAAGTCAAGACAGGAACTTAAACAGAGTAGGATCCTGGAGGCAGTCGGCAATGCAGAGGCCATGGAGGAGTGCTGCTTACTGGCTTGCTTAGCCCACCTTCTTATAGAATCCAGGACCAGAAGTCTAGGAATAGCAGCACCCACCATGAGGTGGGCCCTCTCCCATTGATCACTAAATGAGAAAGTGCCTTACAGCTGAATCTCATTGAGTTATTTTCTCATGTGAGGCTCCTTCCTCCGATGACTCTAACTTGTGTCTAGTTAGCACACAAAAACAGTAAGTACTTGATGTCATCTCTGAGTTCAGTGCTGCACCTTGCATCCTGAATGAAACTGTTTCCCTGACTTCTATACTGCTTGGTTTAACCTGTGGGAGAATTGTGGCTTTGGCCACTTCTCATCACATTCCCAATGCCTCAGGTCTGTATGGACTAAGTTTATGAAACATCAATGCCTTTTCTCTGGGATTTTAGCCATTTCCATTTGCATATTGTTGTCTGCTGAATGTAGTATGTTTTTTTTCCAAATATATTACCATTCTGTATTTGAAGTTTGATTAATGATGGCATTCAAGATCTGTCGATGACCCTTCCCTGCTACCTTACATGTAGGTGGTTTGACTGTGAACAAGAACATACACAAACACACAAACAAACAAACAGTAAAAGAACAAAGTTAGCTCTTCCCCATTAGGTGCCAATAAGGATAGAATAGCTTGACCATTCTAGTCGACAACAGTTAATGTTCATTCCAAACTTATAGCCTATAAACCCAGAAATTCCAAGTCTATCTCCACTAATCTTCTCAAGTCATCCTCAAAATGGCTTAGGGGCTAATGCTGGTTTTTCAAGAATGCTTCTTTATATAGTATGGAAATCACTTTGCCTTTTTGTTTGTTTAACATCATTACAATTGATCTCATTCATCTAATATCTTCTCTTTCTTGTACCTCCCTATATGCACTTCGGCTTGATTTGCTTTGGATATTGACTTCATTAATTCTTTCAATTATTTCTCCTAGAGCAATTAGCACAGCCCTATCTCTTTCTTTATGAGCATTTTAATCTCTAACTTTCTTATATTATCTTTCAGGCTCTGGGTGGGAATATACTTTCCTCTTTAGGACCATCTGATGATAAATGTTGACTTTTCTAATGTCATCATTGGCAGTTCTACTTGACTTTTGGAAATCTTATGATTCTTCATTTCCTTCCCCACACAGTCAGATTAATCTGTATCCAATCCTAGGCTTTCTCCATTTATTTCATCAGTTGAATCTTTGATATCTTCTTTCTTTATCATTTTCTATATGTTTTAAAGCAGAGCTGCATCAAACATAAAAGTTCACATTTAGCCCCACAATTTCCAGTCACTAAATCTTGCTATTCCAACAACATCACAGAGACTAAAGTTTCATGTTAATATGGATACAACTAATCCATTGACCTTCAATTTTTTCTATCTTAGTGAATATCCAATACTCTTAAGTCAACATCAAGCTGAAAGTTAAGGATTCCTTGCTTTATCAAGAAAATAAATTAATAATTCATGATCTCTCTCAACCTATTATCTCTAACTCTTCTCTGGATTCATACCTATCTCTTATATGCTTCCAATGAACAATATACTTGGTCTTAATCTTGGCCACTCTCTGCCTCTATCAATTAATTAACTTTATTTCTCTCACATCTCTGAGATTTTTTTTCTATTAACACCTCAGCCTCTGGTTCCTTTAGCCTCAATCTCTTTATTTCTTTTCAACCCCATTCTCCTTCTTTGCTTAGAAATATGTTAATCCCCAGTATATGACACCAGAACCACAATATCATGAAGCTCTTATTTCTATTCTTCAAATCATTTTCTTACATGATGTTCAAGAATCCTTTATAACCACTCTCTAGTTCCTAATTGTTCTTTCCTTCCACAATGGATTGTAAACATCAGTTGACACTGGCACCTAAATGTCACCATTTAGTAACATCACCTCTTGGCTTTGAGTGGGTATTTATACTCTTGTATTGTATATTAGATTGACAATGTTTTCCTTCTTGAAATGTGTATTGGTTTTGATTCTATGGAATCATCCTTTCCTGTTTCTCTTCATAAATTTAAACAATGTGCTTTCTGCCCCTTTGTTGGCCTCTTCCACTTCCTGTATTCATGTAGACCAGAGAATGTATAGAGAGATTGAACAATGAGAGAAGAGGTAAGAGTGACAGTTCATTAAGGACCAGAAAAAAAGAATACTTTATGGCTTAAAGGTTATTTCTAAAGATGCTATATTAACAAATAACATCAAAACAGCCAAACAAGTATTGTACTCATCATATAAGGAAGCTTTCTTGGGAGATTTCAGAATGACTTCCCAGGTTGGTGTGAGAATGACATGAGATGATGAAGAATGTTCATTCAAAATACTTTCCCCAAACATTTAGACTTATAGAGTTTTATGTTAATCATGCCTACTTATATTATTTATACAAACTTTGTGTTCATAATTTACCCTGCTAGATCCCTTTATCTTTATCTTAATTTGACTTCCATTTGGATCCTCTTTCAAGTAAGTAGCTGTCATCACTAATTTTTCTATAACTTGACTCACAACAGCAAATTATTTACAAAGTCTCCAAAACTCTCTATCAAATTCACATAAAATTACAGGTTTTTGTTATTAGCATATATATAAAGTACTTAATTACACCAAACTCTTCATCCTTTTTATTTTTCTCTTCACCTATGTTAATGTTTACAAAAAAATATCAAGCTGGATTATTACACTTATTTGCTAACTAGTGTGCTGGGTGGGGGATGTCTTTCTATACACTGTGAATATATGTTCCCATTGGTTAATACATAAGCTGATTTGGCCTATGGCAAGGCAGCCTAGAGACAGGTTGGAAATCCAAAGAGAGAGTTGGGAATGAAAAAAGTGGAGTCTGGAGAGAGATGCCAGCCTGCTACCCAAGGAACAACATGCCAGCAGACCCATAAGCCAAGTAATACATGGCAAAACAGATTAATAGAAATGGGTTAATTTAAGATACAAGAGCTAGCTAACAAGAAACCTGCCATAGACCATACAATTTGTAAATAATATTAAGCCTCTGAGTGATTATTTTATAAGCGACTGTGGGACCACGGACAGGGGGGACCAGAGAAACTCTCTGATTACACTGGGCCCTTCTTTTGCTTTCCATTACCTAGAAAGAAGAGCACTAAGGATCTGTGAATGCAATTCATGACATGAAACTCTTATTTAAAATGTCCTAGTAATTCTGTAATTTCTATAAAATAAGCCCAATAACTTTAAAAAAGGCTTATTAGGCATTTTAAGTGTTTGACCCATTTATGAAGACCTATTTTCTGTTACTGTACTCTTCACCCTTTTATACTAAGGAGCAATAACTGCTTACAGTTAGTTAATATCCTCCCTAGAATTCCATATTGTCTTTTCTTATGCATTTCTGCCTATATTCTCCCTTCTTCTTCATAGCCTCAATGTTGCCAATGCTCCCTATTCTTCCATTTAACTGTCCCACAAACTTCTAACCCAACTTATCATTTAGGGCTCAAATTGCAAATCTCTTTTCCCTGTGCTTCTGTTCTGACCCTCTGGGCTAGCTTATGTGCCCTTCATCTGTTCATGCACTTATTAGATTCTGTAGAATGGTTTATACCTACTTTTGTCATTACACTGAGATGTCCTTTAGGGAGAGAGCAGTGTCTCATAAATCCCAGCAACTCCAGCACCCAGCAAAGTTCCTGACACACGGCCAATAAACTTTTATTGCATAGGGAGTCTTCAAGCCATAAAATGATTCTCAAGAGAATTAATGGAGAAGAAACATTGTCCAAGTACTCCTTGGGGTACCAATGCTCTGTGGTGCTGCAGAGGTCACTTAACCTCTCTACACCTCTGTCCCTTAGCTGAGAATAGACCACCTGTACTTGAGTTTCTTCTTTACCTCATATTTTCATGAAATACAGACTCTTCATGTTGCATTTACAGCATTGATTATAGAAATTTAACAACTCTCATGAGACACTGTTCCAACACTACACAGTGAATAACTATACTTATGAATGTATCATGAATTATGTTTGTCATGATGCTAATGCTTCCCAGACAAGAAAAATATGTAAAGGTAAATTGAATAAGTAAATAAATACATTTTATTAATAATTTAAAAAATCTAAGAGAAATGTGTATCTAGACATAGACAACATCATATTAGATGATAGATGGATAAACAGATAAGTAGGTGGATTGAAAGAGATAATATAGCCAACAAGGAGTAAATTATACTCAAATAGGAAGTTTTTCTTTTGAGGGTATATTTAAAAAAAAATCTAAAAGCTATGTACTTTAGTTTTATCTATTAAATCAACATTCTAGTCTCATTGAATGAAAAGATACTGCAGCCAGACCAACAAAAAAATAAAAGTAATGCTAAATTATTTCAATGTCACTAAATAATTATTTTTCTCAGTCTCTAAAGTATTCTTATTCATCCATGTTCAGGGCAAAATGCAAGTGGCAGAAGAATATGAAATGAATTCACATATTGGTACTGGTATCTTCGTCCTGCATGGTCCCACACAAGACGTGAATATTCCCTGGGCTCATAATCCTGTGTAAACTTGCATTGAATATATACTAGACGACACATAACCCAGACAGATGAGCTAAAAAATGCAATAAAATACAGAAATATGTAGAATTGAAAGAACAATAATACCCTAGTGAAAACAATGTGTTTACTAGAGTATAGTTTTATTTTAATTGATATATAAATGAGAATCTCACAAGAAAGGCACAAATTTCAGTGGATTGTAAAGATAAAATATATTAATGGAGAGTGAATGGTATTTAAGAATACAAAGTTGTAAAATACTGCTAGCAGTCTAAATTTTGTAAGTTTTTATTTATTGTATATTTGTGTTTTGCCTGGATTATGCGTGTGCGCCAACTTTGTGCCTGCTTCTTCCAGAAGCAAGAAGGTGGCGTCAGATTTCCAAAAGCTAGAGTTAATTTTCAGTTGTGAGCCATCATATCAGTGCTCAAAACTGAACTTGGATCATCTGCATGGGCAGCAAGCAATCTTAACTGCTGAGCTACCTCTCTAGATGTATGACTTTTAAATTAGTGTTTTCATTAGCATGTATTATTTATACATAACAGATTTCATTATAACTTCTTCATATTGTACATAATACATATACACACTCATCCCATTAACCTTTCTTGTCCATCATCACTCCCCTTATTATTCTTCCTTTCCCCAACTATCTCCCTTTCTACTTTTATGTTTTCTTTTTTTTTTTAATGGGCAATGAACTTCATTAGGGTCATTCGTAAGAGTGTGGTTAATGGTTTACTTATAGGGACATGGGCAATTACCAATGGCTATACCACTGCAAAAATATTTCTCTTTTCCATTAAACCATTAACTCTATATAAATCCCCAGGGAAGATTGCAGCCTTATGAGCCCCTTCCCTTTAATAAATATGTGTTCAACAAACTCCCACTCATTATGTGACATGTGACACACATACTATGTGTTGGATGTAAAGTGGGAACAAAATATGTGACTACTGCTCTATCTGTATTTATACCAACATATTTCATAGGCATATTTATGTAACAGTAAGATGAAGACCACAAATGTTCAGTATAAATGTGCAAATAAAGATTATAAGGAAGACATTAGGAAGAAAGTAACTATTTACTCATTAGTAAAGAGACATCAAGTTGAGTGCTGAAGGATGTAAGAGTGAAGAGCAGTAGAAGACAAAAAGTTTACTGAAAGCAGCAGGATGGAGCAAATGTGTTCCATTAAACTCTAGCTACATTTTGAGTGGTTCCATCCTGGGTTTGTGCATTTGGAGCTGGGTTTGGAGTGGAACAGTATTAGAGAGTCGTAAGCATTTGAAGAGAGGGTTATGGGATGTCAAAAGCCTGGCTCCTTCTTCTTGTTCTGCCTTCTTTTTTTTTCCTTAAGAGTTTTCCTTTTTTACCTCTTTTCCTGTGGTTGTGGTACCATTTGGCACCACATGATTTAGCCAAGAAAATCTTCGCCAAAGCAAGCATGTGAGGTTGTTTAGAAATTTTGTTTCTCAGAACAACCTTTGGTATTTTGTGGTGATAATGAAAAATTGACTAACAGACTGACACCAGGTTAAAGAAAATGCATCACAGTTTCCAAGAATATCCAATTCTGAAGCAGCATGCACCATTAAATCCACTTTAAAGCTACTGTGAGTTACAAAAACTTTAAGGTTGTGGCTAAACAGATTCCTATAGAATGTGGTTTGGGGAATCACCACACACCACTTTAGGAGAAAATTATTGTGAAATGCTTGTACTACAAAGTTTTATATAATACCATGTCAAACACATACATCAAGTTTTAAAACTGTTTTTATACATATTTTATCACCTAATTTTCATGGTTGTTAGTAACATATTACAGTTTTTCAAATTAGGGACTATGAAAAGACTTATAGCTATTGTCATTGGAAGTTCCATAACCAAACTCTGGATCCTGAACATAACATAGTGTGGAGTCCCAGCTTCTTTATGCTGATCAATGTTAGTCATGGAGTAGCCACGCACCAGGCCCTACAGTCGATGCTGAGGATAAGGCAGTAAGCTCACAGCTGCTTTTTCTACCTTCCAGAAGCTGATCATCTCCACAGCAGAGTCAGAAAGCAAGGTGAATGAAGTAAACATCTAGTGGGCTAATGGGTGGTAAGAGCTAAGAAGGAAAAAAAAAAAAACAAAAAGGGGGATAAGGGTCACCACTGAGCAGATCTCTAATGGACAGGGAAAGACTCATTGTGATGACCACATTTAAGCAGAGATGTGTGAGCAATAGGAACACTTGGAGACTTATGATAGTCATTTTTCAAGGAAAGGTGATTGCCTTACAAAGACCCTGAGGTTCCAGTGTGTGTGGAACAGATGGCAGTCTGTATGTCTGCAGTAGAATGAACAAGGAAAATAACAGGATAGGAGATTGGAAGACATGATGGAAAGAGCTTTGTAGATACTGTGAAGACTTTGACTTCATGTTGAATTGATGCATAGTCATTGCAGGAGTGAGAAAAATGAGAAGTTAATGTGTAATTTACAACATGAGTATATTACCAAGCCTATTATATAGGGATAAGACTGTTGACAAGAGTAGGGGGAACTGAAATGAAACGACGAATAACAATTTGTATGTTCACTTGCGATGAAGTGGGATCAAATCTGTGCTAAATGACAAGACATATGATGGAATTAGGACAGAATATGTGGGGTAAGGCAGAGATGAATAAATACATACTAAAAAAGCAAAAAAAATCTCAACCAACCTCTTATCAGCCTCCTTCATATACTCCCTTCATTTGGAAATTGTGCTGCTGTTGTCTCTGTTACAACTGCCTTTCTTATTTATTCATTATGTTGTGTAACTGGTATCAGGAAATGGAATAAGAAAAGTACTAAGAGTAAAAGAAATTAGCTGCATTTAATGACATCTTTCCATTTTCTGACATCTTTTCAAAGATCTCCCATGCTCATGGATAGGCAGGGTTAACATAGTAAAAATGGCAATCTTACCAAAAGCAATCTACAGATTCAATGCAATCCCCATCAAAATACCAACACAATTCTTCACAGACCTGGAAAGAATAATATTCAACTTCATATGGAAAAACAAAAATCCCAGGATAGCCAAAAGAATCCTGTACAATAAAACAACTTCTGGAGGCATCACAATCCCTGACTTCAAGCTCTACTATAGAGCTACAGTAATAAAAACAGCTTGGTATTGGCATAAAAACCGACTTGTGGACCAATGGAATCGAATTGAAGACCCTGACATTAACCCACACACCTATGAACATATAATTTTTGACAAAGAATCCAAAAGTGTACAATGGAAAAAAGAAAGCATCTTCAACAAATGGTGCTGGCACAACTGGATATCAACCTGTAGAAGGCTGCAAATAGATCCATATCTGTCACCGTGCACAAAACTTAAGTCCAAGTGGATCAAAGACCTCAACATAAATCCAGCTACTCTGAACCTGCTAGAAGAAAAAGTAGGAAGTAGTCTTGAACGCATTGGCATAGGAGATCACTTCCTAAATATAACACCAGTAGCGCAGACACTGAGACAAACAATCAATCAATGGGACCCCTTGAAACTGAGAAGCTTTTTTAGAGCAAAGGATACGGTCAACAAGGCAAAGCGACAGCCTACAGAATGGGAAAAGATCTTCACCAACCCCACATGTGACAGAGGACTGATATCCAGAATATATAAGGAACTCAAGAAATTAGACATCAAAACGACCAACAGTCCAATTGAGAAATGGGCTTTAGAACTAAACAGAGAATTCTCAACAGAGGAAACTCAAATGGCTGAAAGACATTTAAGGAATTGCTCAACATCCCTAATCATCAGGGAAATGCAAATCAAAACAACTCTGAGATACCACCTTATGCCTGTCAGAATGGCTAAGATCAAAAACACTGAGGACACTTTATGCTGGAGAGGATGTGGAACTAGGGGAACTCTCCTCCACTGCTGGTGGGAATGCAAGCTTGTACAACCACTTTGGAAATCAATATGGCGTTTTCTTAGAAAATTGGCAATCAATCTCCCTCAAGATCCAGCTATACCACTCCTGGGCATATACCCAAGAAATGCTCAATCATACCACAAGAACACTTGCTCAGCTATGTTCATATCAGCATTGTTCGTAATAGCCAGAATGTGGAAACAACCTAGATGCCCTTCAACTGAAGAATGGATAAATAAAGTGTGGCACATATACACAATGGAATACTATTCAGCAGAGAAAAACAATGACATCATGAGGTTTGCAGGCAAATGGATGGATCTAGAAAAAATCATCCTGAGTGAGTTAACCCAGACTCAGAAAGACAAATATGGTATGTACTCACTCATAGGAAGATGCTAGATGTGGAACAAGGATGACTGGACTGCTACTCATATCACCAGCGAAGCTACCTGGAAAATGGGACCCCAAAAAAGACACGGAGAAATGGATGAGATCTACATGAACAGCCTGGTCATGAGTGGGAGCAATGAAGGGCGAGGGTCGAGGGAAAGAGAGCGGGAGATCCTAGCTGGATCAAGAAAAGAGAGGGAGAACAAGGAATAGGAGACTATGGTAAATGAAGACCACATGAGAAGGGGAGGAAGCAGAGAGCTAGGGAGGCCCACGGAGATCCACAAAAATACCCCCGCAAAAGATTGCTGGCAATGGTGGAGAGACGGCCGGGACTGACCTACTCTGGTGATGGGATGGCCAAACACCCTGATAGTTGTGCCATAAACCCCATCCAAGGACTGAGGAATCTGGATGCAGACATCCACAGCTGGGTGTGGGCGCCATGGGCCCTGGCCCCCGACTGTGAGTGGCTGCAGCCTTGCTTGCTGACCAGGTGTCCTCCCTATTCAGATTCCCTGCCAGTGTCCTTCTCACCTTAGGATCATCGGAGAGCTTACCAGAGCTTACCGGAGGTTCTTTGTTCCTACATCCTGCTTATGGTGTAAACAACTTAGGTGCATCCTGTATTTGGTGTAAACAACTTAGATGCAAGAATGCAGAACATTGGGTCTAGATTGTAGACCATTGGTAGCGAACTTCTGCCCTCAGGGGATCCTCCATTTGTGTTGTAAGCCTGTATTTAAGGTTTCTTCCCTCTTTCAATAAACGGCATTCGACATCCAATCGTACGGATGACCCGCTGTCTCTTGTCTCTATTTTTTAATCCGCAGCCCTTCGCTCGGACATGGTAAACGGGTATTGGTAATGTGGGCATTACTGCTACAGCTGGGCCCCTGGTGGAGCCCTGGGAGTCTAATTAGTGAGAAAGAAGAGGGTTTATATGAGCAAGAATTGTTGAAGCCAAGGTTGGATAAAGCACAGAGACAAATAACCAAATGAATGGAAGCACATGAACTATGAACCAAAAAGGCTGAGGGGCCCCCAACTGGATCAGGCCCTCTGAATGGGTGAGACAGTCATTTGGCTTGATATGTTTGGGAGGCAGTTGTGCGGTGGTGCCGGGTCCTGGGCTGGTTGCATGAGTTGGCTGTTTGAATCCTGGGACTTATGCAGGGATGCTTGGCTCGGTCTGGGAGGGGGGGACTGGACCTGCCTGGACTGAGTCTATCAGGTCGATCCCGGTCCTTGGGGGAGATCTTGATCTGGAGGAGGTGGGAATGGGGAGTGGGGTGGGGGGAGGGGGAGGGAGACGGGTAGGGGAAAGCAGGGGAATCTGTGGCTATTATGTGGAACTGAATGGTGTTGTAAAATAAAAAAAAAAAAAAAAAAAAGAAATTAGCTGCAATTTGGGGCTACTTTCATGAAACCTTAAGAAAGTATATTTGCGCCGGGCGTTGGTGGTGCACGCCTTTAATCCCAGCACTCGGGAGGCGGAGGCAGGCGGATCTCTGTGAGTTCGAGGCCAGCCTGGGCTACCAAGTGAGCTCCAGGAAAGGCGCAAAGCTACACAGAGAAACCCTGTCTTGAAAAACCAAAAAAAAAAAAAAAAAAAAAAAAAGAAAGTATATTTGCAACATATTTCTATTAAAATTTCATGAGAGGGGGTCAGAGCTTCATTGGTAGCTATTTTTTTTCACCTAAGAAATTGTTACTATTGCATCAGTAGAGCTGGGTTATAATTTTTCAAGAGATTTGGTTTAATTCAGCCAAATCAACAAATATCATCACTACAGAGAATCCTGTAAAAGGGAAGAATGCCTTGGTCATCAAAAACTCTCTGATACATAATTTCTCTTGAATAATTATTTGCCTGATATAAAGATTAGGTACCAGGTTTATATGTAAAAACGCTTGTTTATCTGACTTCAAGTTTCCCAGCCTTAGCAGTCAAGTCACTTTGAGAGCAAACACCTTGATCTGCATTCATCTACGGTGAATTTGAGGGGTAGCAAGGGCAGATATTAATTCTGAAAAATGGCACGTGTGACACAGGGGCTGCACTTCACGCTGAGGGATCCTGGAGCATGTTATTTCACGATCACTGCCTCAGTAGATGATCTAACATAGCACTCCAGCATCGTAGCCATAAACAATTGCCAATTTCATTTTACAAGAGTCACATGGAAGAGCTGAACCAGAAAATATGATGATGGTAGATAAAACTGAATATGCATGACTCATTCGGAGCAATACACTAACTCAGATTGAGCCTTGGAGAGCCTGAGTTCAAACCCCAAGCCAACCATTTATTAGCTACTTGACCTTGAACAGACCACTGAACTGACTTTCTCACTTCAAAAAATGAGGAAATTAATGTAGACTTACATTGGAGAATCATGTGGATCCAATGAGACAAGGCATGCGTAAAAATGTCTTAAGGCTCTATATAAATATTTGATGCTATTATTGAACAGAGTTTCCCTTTGGAAGGCAGAGGTGGGGATGAATATAACGATTATTTAAATGATTTATCAATTATTGAGTATCCTCTTTACATTCAGAAAATGCTTGCATATCACTCTACTTAATCTGAACAATTGCATCTATCTAGCTCTCCATCCTTTATTGTGTATCTATCATCTGTCTCAAATCTGTCTATGATTTGTCTCTCAATCACCTTTGTATTATTCAATATTTTTTGTACATCTTGCACAATGACATTGTAAATTCAAGTCAAGATCAAAATTTAGATGTTTTCTGTCTAAGCCTACATAATTCTTGCTACACCAAGTCACCCTCTGTGTACTTTACATGGAGCCACACTGTGTCAGAGATGGGGAAAATGATAGAGAGCATCTAGTGGAATGTATTTCAAATATTTGGTTGCAAAGTCCTACTGGGAAGCTCAATAGTGGTTAGAAGTATGCTGCCCGCATATAAGTATGTGTTAGGAGCACAAAAGCTGGTTCTCTGCTCAGCACATCACTCATCTTCTTCTCTAGATGTATTAAGTAACATAGTCTTAAAAAAAATAAATCTACTCTACATTATCATTTTTTGACTAAAAATTAGAAAATTTAGAAGTCTAAATGATTTGTATAAAAGCATATATTTTAAAAAGAAAACAAAAACCACACAAAACCCTATAAAAACAAAGAAATAACCAAGGAGCTCAGATTTATGGCACTCTATAATTATGCCCTGTGCTCTTTCTGTGTTGTTGGTATTTGTAGAATCTCAGGGAAGATTTCTCTTGTTTTGAACCAGTGGAAAGATATGCAAAAGAGGTTATTATGAGGAGATTAAAAAACCCAACCACATAATTGATACTTGCCCCAGGACCCATGCACACCTCGAAATGGATAAGGACACTTGCCCAATGAAGGGCAGAGACATTGTCTGTCATATATATGCACTGTAGACTCATACACTGGGTAAAAATAAATGAGATTGCAAGTACCTTGGGAGTCAAACTAAAACTGATTAGGTGGTAGTAGACCTTTACTATCTAATATATTTTTGATAACTTGTCCCATTCAAACTGTAGTAGTAGTGGGCCGGGCACTGAGAGTAGTGTGCATATTGGCTTCATTATTATATTTTGATTTAGAGACTCTAACTATTGGAACAACAGAGCTCCTGAGAACTATACAGAACATAGTAGTATTTCATTATGCTTAAAATCCTGTGATTTTTTTTTTTGTGCTCTTGGGTGGTATTATTCACATGAAAAATCCATATGTCTGAGACCTTGTTAAATATTTAAATACTTATATATTTTCTGATAGGTTCACCATTTATAAATATTTTTTTCTGAAATGAACATTACTGTAATGAAATATTTTGTGAGTGAAGTTGAAATACCATTTACCTTTTCACCATGAAAGAATGGAGTTAGAGTGATTGTCATTTATTCAAAATAGAAAACTTAGGGATGGAGTCAATAAGGTTTGTTTGGTGAACCCAAGTTCACTTCCCAGAACCCTAGTCAGATGACACACGCTACCTGTAACTCTACTTCCTGATGATCCAATATTCTCTTCTGGACTTTACAGGCACCTGCACTCATACACACACAGGCATACACATGTGTACATAAAGTAAAAATAAATATTCAGAGAAACAAAATAGGAGTCCTCACCTAGACAGAGTAGAATTTGGAATCAGAGAGATAATGTCAGACTTATGTGACTGATTTGGGGAAGCTATGGCAATGTGGGAATTTATCAAAGAAGTTTGAAGGTAAAATGTGTTTTCAGGAGCCGGGCAATGGTGGAGCATGTCTTTAATCCCAGCACTTGGGAGGCAGAGCCAGGTGGATCTCTGTGAATTCAAGGCCAGACTGCTCTACAGAGCGAGATCTAGGACAGGCACCAAAACTACACAGAGAAACCCTGCCTCAAAAAACAAAACAAAACAAAAACATAAAAAATAAATAAATAAATAAAAAAGAGTGGTTTCATGTACTTATGTTTCAGGTAACGTTAAAGAGCGATTAAAGATGCTAGGATGCCAAAGGCGTCTTGAGTTTGAGATTACACTAGCCTTTAAGAAATATCTTCAATTTAATTCAAACACAAGAATAATATTTGGTTTCTTCAAATTTAAAAATCTACATTCTCTGACAGTTAAGAAAAACATTGCCTTATTTAAAATGTTAAATGTGATTTTAATTGATAAACACCAAATTAAGGTAACAGTGGCATCGATGTAATAACTAATATATGTTTCTATTCCCTAGCATGCACAACTATATATCCTTTTCCATTATCATCTTCTTTCCTCTGAATCCCCAGTCTAATCTCAATCCCTGCAATAGAGAGAACTCTGCTAAAAGTCTAGACTCTATGATGCTGCTACTAAATTAACTTACCCTCCAGCTTTCTCTATTTCATTTCTGAAAGAAGTTTCTTATTATCCTCAAATAAGAATGTTTCCCTATTGGGTTCTCTCATATTTCCCTAGTATTCCTTTTGCCAATTTTTATAGTAGAGCTTGATTGTAATTTTGTTTTTCTAGTCTCTTAATATATGATTGAGAACAAGATATACTACAAAGAGATACAGATGTAAAACACTGAGCTGGACATTCATTGTAAAGGGACTAGAAAGTTATGTACTAAGTTAATTCAGGGTCTTCCTCTCTTGAACTTTGGCATTTACCAAACTTATGGTGGATCACAGTGTGAATGAATTGAGATGTTTGAAGCAGAAGTAAGGTCTATCTATGGAACTATTGCTGTTATCAGGAAGAGGAAAGATACTGATGTGAATTAAGCCAGAGAATAGTGAAAAAGTAATAAGTATGGAGAAATTTAATACAGGTAATTTATGGGATGTGCCTGGCTTTTTTAAAGTTAATGAAAATAATGGAGTCAAGCTGACTTGCAAATATTAACTTGAATGGACATCATAGTAATCAGCAACTGCCACCCACGAGTGGGTCAGAAATGAACAAAGGTACAGAGCCTATATGGATGTCATGTTACTTTTTAGTTTTTCCATGATTCATCTAGGAACCTTTTCATTTGATTCCTAAGCCAACTTTTTCACCCAACATTGGTGGTAAGAAAGGGTAATATGAGAGCCTGTAGGAGTTATTTGAGTTTTACAACTGAAAGGGACCCAGAGATTCTTGGTTGAATCTATATAGGTATTGAGAATTATTAGTTTCAATATACCTGTCTTAATCTCAGCACCTCCAAATATATCAGTTCAAATGACAATGGGAGATTACGATTGCATGAGGAATTAAATTTTTACTCTCTTGATTTCAAGAGATTATTATTATTTTGTGTCATTCACATTTAGTTGTACCCATCAGCGCACAGCGCGCACGTGTGTAAGAGTGTGTGTGTGTGTGTGTGTGTGTGTGTGTGTGTGTGTGATCTTATGTGCAGGTGGACTCATTCTTGCATAAGCATGTGAAGGTCAGAAGTCAACATCAATACATTCTATTGTTCTCCATCTTTGTTTTTAAGACAGGATCTCACACTGAATTTGGAACTATATAAGCTATCTGGTGAGCATCCAGACTCCTCCTATCTGTGTTTTTTTGTGCTAGAATTATAGAGAAATGATGCTATATCTATCTTTCTCATAGGTGTTGAGGTTGTAAACTCAGGTCCTCATGATTGCAAGGTCCTCATGATTATAGAGCAAGTACTTTAAATACTGAGCCATCTTACCCTTTCCCTCAGTGTGTTTACAAATGCTTCCTGTGTGTTTCTATATGTGTATTTACACTTAAATGTGCATGTGTGTATGGCTGGATTTGTATACATGTGCACATGGAAGTGAAGACCAATGGACCAGCTTAGCTGTAGTTCATCAAGTAGCGCCAATGTTGTTTTTTAGTAATAGAGCCTTTTGCTGGGACCCGAAGCTCACTGATTTGGTTAGGCCAAGTGTCCAATGAAGCCCTGGGATCCTCCTGTCTCTACTTTTTCTGCACTGAGATGACAAACACATGCCAGAGTGCCCTCTTTTGTTTTGTTTTGTTTTACTGTTTTTACATTGTGCCAGATATTAAACTCATGTGACATTTATGCAGGTACAGAACCATTTAAAATAGAGAAATAAAAGTCAGTGTTAGAGGCATATTTGAAAAAGTTCTTTTGGGAGCTTTGGATGCAAGGGGAATCACCAAAAATAAACAAGGCAGCTGGTTTCTAGAAACTAAGAGAGATAAGAAACAGTCTTTGAACCTTCAAAAGGAAGAGTACAGCTGGGCTAATGCATCAGCTTCAGCCCAGTGAGATTCATTTTGGTGAAACTTCCTCTCGAACTGAGGAATAATGTTGTTTTGTTTCAGGTCACTAAGTTTGTGGTGATTTATTTCAACTACAACAGTCAAAAAAGGCACATTCCCAATTTCTTGCTGATGATTGAGACAAGAAATGACAATTTCTTTTCAAAGAGGAAGCTGTCAAAAAGAGGATTAATATCATCCCATAGATAGCCAAAACAAAAAAAAATGTGTGATAAATATCTTTTTGAAGAAGATAACAGCCAACAAGTAAAACTGATTATCCCCTTTAATATTATTTACCATTGATTTTTCCTGAAACTTCTCAAAAAGAATTGACACCATAGGTCAAAAGCAGCTATGAAAGTTTTACACACACACACACACACACACACACACACACACACACACACACACACGTGCACGCGTGTGCACACACACGTATATGTATGCATTTATGTATATAATGTGGTTCCTGTAAATTTGGCTTCTGTCAACTCTGATAGGGAGGCAGGTTCTTCTGTGGTACCACCCTAACCTTCTTCTACCGAAGGACAAGTTTAAACTTAAAATACTTCATGGGATTATCAGTTATTCCTGAATTTTAAAAGATGTGCACAAAACCTAAGTAAAAAGATAATTTTATATTTAGTGGTACTAACATGAATCATTTAAACTAAGTCAATGATACATGTACATATTCTGCTTATCTGTGTTCATCATAGGGTCCAGGTTAATGCCCCAGGCACAGTAGCAATATCTATGTTTCCCTACCTGAACTGTATCACAGTTCTTTACTCATTCCAGTATCAGTGAGCTCAGAATGCCCCCATCTCATCTTTGTCTTTCTTGTGTTTCTGAATTTTCCCAGGTTATAATTCCTACTCTAAAAGTAAAGCTGGATTGATTAGTAAGGACTAAATACTGGTAAGGTGAGCCAAGGTACTTCACTATATGTAAACGTACATATATTAGTTACTTTCTTCATTTAATTGACTAAATACATGACCCAAAGTAACTTAAGGAAGGAGAATTTGATGCAGATTTACAATTTAAGATTGGAGAAATCCACTCTGGAGGAGGCACAAGAGCGAGAGAGGGAAGCAGCTGGTCATAGCACATCTGTAGTTGGGAAATGGAGACAATAAATGCTGATGTTTAGCTCACATTCATTTTTCTGTAAAGTTAAGATTTCTGCCTAAGGAATGGTGCACACACATTCAGGATGGATCTTCATTCAAATTAAAACTCTCTGGAAACATCCTCCTAGACACACCCAGAAGAGTGTTCCCATGGATAGTTCAAATCTATTCAAGTTGACAAAGAATGTTAACCATCTTAAAACATAACCAGCTTTTGTAGACCAGATGCTTGGTACATGTAGCTCAGGCATTACAGACAAGCCTAAGGTAAACAATACTATTGACATAGTCACCATGTTAAATTGCTGAGACAATAAAAGATAATTGGTAAAGGAAGAAAAATATCTAGAGGCAATGCTTTAAGAACAAGTGTGATTTATCCTAGTTAACTGCATTAAAATACGGTAGAATGAATTGGCAATAGGAATGTGTATTTAGCATTTGCTTATTTTAATGTCTGTCATTTCTACTCATATTTGTACAGTGTTTTACAATAACTTTTTATGCCGTTTTTCTGTGTCTAAAACCATAAATATAAATGAATTTAATTAATAGGCTCAGGGGACTAATTACTTTTTGATATCTTCAAGTCACTAAAAGCTAAACACATTGCTACTAAAGAGTGAACATTTATAAATGATATTCCAGGAGTGTTATTAAAGGAAATAAAAACTGCTTAAAATAAACAGACTCTTTGGCAGTTGCATGCATGAGGGTTTCATCTTATATTACTATTTGGATGGACTGAGTTAAATTTTCCAAGGAAAATACTGACTTGGCTGATATAAAGGCCTCCAAGTTCTCCTTTGCTATTTCCGGTCCTTGAACATTTCAAGATCCATGGACTTTACAAGAATAAGACAAAATACAGTATGACAAAGAGGAATTGATGGTGGCCTAAGAACAGAGAAATTGGATTCAATTCTGTATGTATTGTTACATGGATTTAACAATTTGCATAAAATTAATACAATTATTTTAGACTAAAAGCACTTTTAACTTTATAAACAGTTCCAGTCGTGTACAAAATGAAACAAAACACAAAAACTATTTCAGAAGGACAATTTGTTTTATGTCCTTGCATCCAGCACAGAAACAAACCAATGGAAGAATTCACAAGCCAAGACATGTGTTGACCTTTTCTTTTCCTTAGGGTGCAGCTGCCCAACATCTAGTCCCTGATCATAACCCACAGCAGTAAGCAAACAGCTGAGGCTCAGGCAGGAGGGACAAAAGTTACTCACAGTAAGAAGGCCACCATGTGGGCAAAGATACCTGTGATATCTGTGGTGGCTGAGATCTGGGAATGCAATTAGAAGATGGAGGACCATGTCAACTGCAAAAAAAGGTAGTCAAATCTGGAATGAGGAGCAGTAGTGATGTCAGAGCCAGTGTTCATGTGGCTATTCATCGTCTTTTGTTTAAAAGTGCACAGCATGTCAGTAGGAAATAATTAAATTTGGTCACTCTCTGCTGTGTATGTGTGCACATGTGCGTTCATGCATGCATGTGTGTGTGTGGGGGGGGCACTTTTGCTCTAATCACTCAAAATTTGGGTAGGTCTTATAAGTTCTCTGAATCTCATGAGAACACCTAAACTAGCTACATTTGGTCTTTTCTTAAACCAGGAACAGTTTTCTGAATAGAGGAGTGACCTAAATGGTACATCTGGTGTCAAGTAATTCTTTTGCCTTTCAGAAATGGAGTATGTTTTCAGAGGGAGGAGGAAAGAAGAAACACCATCTCTCCCAATTTCTGCCATTATTTCAAACAGAAGAGTTAAGTATCCCTTTGAAAAGAATAGAGTACACAGTCTTCCTTTCCAGAGGCACTTTTTCTAAGATTATAATGAAGCTGACCTTAAAAAGAAATCAAGGGAGAGATTTTTTTTAAAGAACATTTGCTCATTCTTTCCTTGAAATGTTTATTTCTTGAAAAGAAGTACTGAAGCAAGACATAAAAGTACTGCAGTTGTAGTACATGTGTGGTGTGCATTTTCAAAATGTGTGTTTCTATGTGTTCCCTAATGAGAAAGCAGTACTAAGTAATACTTTTATTTAGCACAGATATTATAAATCTTTTCTTTCTTTATAGTAGATATGAGGGTATCCTTGAATTTGACATTTTCTGAAGGTACACATCTGGGAAACAGATTCTATATAAAAGGCCAGCAGATCATCTCATGCTGAGGACCAATCCTATGCCATGCCTTTCCCTCTGCACAAAAAGCGGCTCGCAGATACTAACGTGTTGACTCAAGTGTAAGACAGACCTTGGAGCAGAACCTAAGGTTTACATGTCTGAACAAATCACAAGTCCTTACCATTGAGGATGATATTGCCGCATAGCAAGAGGTGTTAATGTGGTAGGTTATCTTAGGAGAAATTGAGAAAGAAATGGAAGAGGAAAATGAACCAAATATAATTAGGGAAAATGATGTAAGACATTATAAATTACCAGATGTACTGTAGGAGAAAAGGATAAGATGTTAGGAAGTAGTGAAAGAAGTCAAAGGGAAGATATGGGGACAAAGGAAGGAAGAGGAAAAGGAGAAACACAAACACAAACTTCATGTAGCCTAGAAGACAGGGAAGAAAATATCAGGGAAGGGAAAAAACGTGTCTTCATAAGCATGATTTCATTGAAGATAACATTTACCATTTTTTATAACACATTAAAGACAAGGTCAGTTATTCAGATGGTGAAATGAAGCAATGGATTGAAACTAGAGGTTGTAAAAAGGGAGAAATGAATAGCATCACACTTATTTTTGAAAAAGGCCATAAATTGGAAACAGCCAGAAATCCAAGCAACACAACTAAAAATGAAAAAGAGCTGAGGTGATGTCTCACACTCGCTAGGGTTTGAGTGATACATCAGGTCCTACTAGCCATGCAACTTAGAGCAATCACTTAACCTTGCTGAACCTCTGTTCCATTGCCTGAATACTGGAGTAATAAGTCAGCAACTTCTTCACCCTGTGCTGGAGCAATTTACCAAGCATATGCCTTGGTATATGTCGAAGACCTTAGATGGAAGGCATGAGTCAGCCATCATTGTTATATTCTTAGCTTTCACTGGCTTTGTGTTTCCATACAGAACCAAAAACAAACAAACAAACAAACAAACAAGTCCTTCAGTTGGCTCCCAGCCTGCATGAAACAGGCTACTGCACCTTCTCTTTCTGTCTTTCCTATGACACTTATTTTCTCCAGGTCCTCATCCCAAGGCCTTCACTTATGTTCTTCTGCTGGCAACATGTCTCTTTTTTGCCCATCATTCTCGCCTTAATACAATTGAATCCTTTTGTTGATTGACCCTCCACCTTAGTTCATAATTATCTATAATATCTAAATTCCCCAACTTGTCTGTCTTTAAGTCCTAGGGGACTCTGTGTCTCTTCACCTTTGACATAGTTGTCTTAGCACTTCCACTATGGTCATATTTATTTGTCCTCTTTTTTCTTTTTGCTAGAATGTTTGCCCTTCAGGATTAGGACTTGAACTATGTGAACTATATGCCACTTAGCCTCTATCTCTGCATCAATAATCACCTGAGAGAGTATTTTTAAGCCTAAGATCACCTTTGAGATTTTAAATGCTGTAATAACAAATTTTGTGTTGGGGTGAGTGAGTGTGTGTGTGTGTGTGTGTGTGTGTGTGTGTGTGTGTGTGTGTGTGTGCTTGAACATGCACAGATCTACACCCATAGTCGTGTACTGATACACAAATCATAGTTCTCACTTTACTGGGAGCATTATGTACTATACTCCATTTTACTATGACAGAGCACTGAGATTGCTCTGTTTTCAGGGACCTCCAGTTCATGGGACTGGGGCCCTCTTTTGCTCAGTATTCAGTCCAGGCCTGCTATTTCCATGTATTCTTCATCTGAAGATGAGCTAAACGTCTACTCTGATTTCATAAATTGCTGTCCCAACTCAATCATTCCCACACACCTGCAAATTGCATAATCTGGGGCATCATCTTTCATCAGCTACAGTCTTGTCCTAAGACATTAACACTTAGATAAGCTTTAATACAAACCTTTTATCAGGAATAATTAAATAATTGAATACAAACATATTTTAAGCTTACTTTGTAAGTATTTAGAAATAAAAATGTCAACTTTTTGGAAAGAAGTACTATGTCATAAATAGTATTTGGCTTTGGCATGGAAACTATCTAAAAGTAAAACTTCAGTAGAAAACCACTTAATTTTTGATCCATTTTTTCAGTTCATTAAATTTCTAGAAACTTTACTCTAACTTTTCTCTGTCCCCTGTTCACTGATACCATGGGTTTAATAACCACGTGTCAGTAAGAGTCCCCTGTTTAGTAGAAACATGCTGCGGACTGCAGCCATGTCTCCTGCACTGACCTTTCCCCTCAAGACATTCATCACTAGTGACACTGACTGATGAGCAGCCTGATCCCCTGACCTCCAATTTATTAATGCTGATGGTCTTGACACTCTTCCTAGTCTCCCAGGCACTCCACAGCTGCCTGCGACAATCCCCACCTCTACTTCTCAGAAATACTTTCCATTTCCACCCTGGATGACACATATTGTCTGCTCCCCTATCCAGAAGGAGCTGTCAACTGTTTTCTCTCATTGCTTTTCAAAATCTGTAAACTCCTTCCTATTCCCACCAAGATTTCAAGGTTTTTCATCCAGTAAAACATAGTCTGTATCTTTAAGGGTGTTATGAGGGAGAATGTCCTCTTCCTGGTGCTGTAATATAATTGACCATATAACAATTTCTATATCCACAATAAAGAGACAATTCTGCTTAACTGGAGCCTACCCATCTTTAGTTTGCCATAGACATATTCATAGACCCTCATGTAATGGCTATCATTAAAGCTATGCCCCCTTTTCAGAAAATTCTACCATGATATTACTAATAAGACCAATATTCAAGTAATAATTTTGATTAATCAATTTTTTTTCAAAAAGCATAACTAAAATAGAATAATTATAATACTTCAATTTTGCATTTCTCCAACATTGAACATATATCAGACACCAAAATGCTGACAGTAAGTGCTACTTTACTGAATCCTCCCCTTAACTCTACAATGTAAATGATATTGCCATTCTTTTTAGAACAGAATAAAACTTAATGAAACCTCAAGTCACACAGCTATTAATTGATAGAAATATTGTCTGTTCACATATATTTGGATTAAACATCATTGATTAAAAAATCTGGTTCAAGAATAAAGCAGATTGATGATGATAATTAGGAGAAGTATTGAACATCAACATTAATAAGGAGAGTGACTATTTCTTGAGACAGTTGGTGTTTAGTACACTTTACATATAGAATCTTGTTGCTTTTAATTCTTATAAGAGAACAATTTCAATTTCCTATATAGGAATGATTCTAGATTGACTTGTTTCCTACCGGAAAGTGTTTGCTTGATTGTTATGTGGGTATCTCAAATATTAATCATTTCAAAGGAGAAGGCCTCAACAAGCACTATAGCTATATTTACTAGGAAATTTCATCAAAGTTCCATTACATGTATTGCCCAATATTTCACTTAAATAGACAGTAAATATATGTATTGTCTGATTTTGAAAATCAGACTCTTCCCTTAGATATTTTCTATGATGTTTTTTTCTATTTGCAAAGATTAAAATAAACAACTTTCCAAGTTTTCCTATGAGTTATCTGTGGCTATGGATATGCTAATTGCCTTGTATGATCATTATACATTGCATACATATACTGAAACATCACATATGTCTCATAAGTATACATACTATCAGCTGTCATTAAATGTAGCAAGAAAACTGAAAGAAAATAATTAAGCATTCGGTTACAGGGAAAAGTCACAGTTGCTAAAACTTATCTTTACCATTTTCCAGAAAGTTTACATTTGTATTTATTTCTGGTTTTGCATATACTGCTTGTCTTATTATTCTAATTTTACAGCTCCTGCACTCAAATGTATCATTTAATAGCAGTTATTTTTTCTTAATTATAAGCATTTCTTCCTTAAGGAAATCATCTAGAACTTAGATATTTAGCTGGCCAGCCCTACTTAGGACCTACCTGTATTCATGTCAGGATGGATTTACTATTCTACATACTATACATATGCCTATGTATGATACATTCTCAGACATATGTAGAATATCTATCATATAGAATAATACAGATTGAAAATTAGTATAAATCACATAAAGAACATTTAATTACAAATTTAGTGCTTCTTCTCCAGAAATAATACATGATAAAATATTACTGTGTTTTCTCTGTTCATTCTGGGTGGTTATCTCAAATTATATGGGTCATTTAACAATAATATTATAATGACATCACACTCTTGTCCCCTTAAGCCAATTGGAAGAGCAAACCAACATACGAATGTGTAATGCAAAGTTAAAATTAGTATGTGCTCAGTAATAAAGACCTATTTTATATTAATTTAAATGACTTTTGTATGTTTATTCTGTTCTGTTTAATTGACAAATTTTCTATTCAGTAACTCATTAAAAATTTGAAACTTTGTGATGGATTCTTCAAATTTCCTTTTCATATTTTACACTGATATATAGTTTGTTGACTTCCCTAATACCCGAGTATTTATTTCATCTGCCAATTGCTGCCTCAAATGATTATGCATTCTTTGAATTGTAAGATCATTTCTACAAAAATTTTAAAAATGATCTCTCAGTCTAACCACTGATACTGGTCAAAACACATCTGGACCAGCGACACCTAAGACTTCAAGTTACCCTCCAATGCCACAGCTGCCATGCCTACTGAGTGTGTCTGGAGTGTGATAGCAGCTGAGCCTCCATGGGGGAGCAGGTGCTGGGGCTGAGAAGGTCACTTGGACTTCCACCTAAGTAGCTCCTTCCGGGCTTGCACCTGCATCTGTCTTTTCTGGGACTGGGAGATAGAGTAGACTACTATTGTCCCTAGAAACCACACCCTGCTACATTTCCTTAGCCCTTCTGAATGAATAGAATGTTATGGTCACACACACACACACACACACACACACACACACACACACACACAAACACACAGGGGAGGGAGAGAAGGAAGGAGCCATTGAGGGTAAGATGGAGAGACAGATTGACAGATAGAGATACAGATTGACAGAGAGAGAGAGAGAGAGAGAGAGAGAGAGAGAGAGAGAGAGAGAGAGAAATGAGCAGCAACAGGAAACCATAAAATAGAATGGAGAGAGGCCAGGTTCTGGTGATGCTGGCTGCTCCAGTAGGAAGTAGTCTTGAATGCATTGGCATAGGAGATCACTTCCTAAATATAACACCAGTAGCACAGACACTAAGAGAAACAATCAGTCAATGGGACCTCTTGAAACTGAGAAGCTTTTATAGAGCAAAGGATATGGTAAACAAGGCAAAGCGACAGCCTACAGAATGGGAAAAGATCTTCACCAACCCCACATCTGACAAAGGACTGATATCCAGAATATATAAGGACCTCAAAAATTAGACATCAAAATGCCCAACAGTCCAATTAAGAAATGGGCTATAGAACTAAACAAAGAATTCTCAACAGAGGAAACTCAAATGGCTGAAAGACATTTAAGGAATTGCTCAACATCAATAATTATCAGGGAAATGCAAATCAAAACAACTCTGAGATACTACCTTATGCCTGTCAGAATGGCTAAGATCAAAACAATGAAGACACCCTGTGCTGGAGAGGATGTGGAGCTAGGGGAACTCTCCTCCACTGCTGGTGGAAATGTAAGCTTGTACAACCACGTTGGAAATCAATATGGTGCTTTCTTAGAAAATTGGGAATCAATCTCCCTCAAGATCCAGCTATACCACTGTTGGGCATATACCCAAGGAATGCTCAAGCTTACCACAAGGGCACTTGCTCAGCTAAGTTCATATCAGCATTGTTTGTAATAGCCAGAACCTGGAAACAACCTAGATGCCCTTCAACTGAAGAATGGATAAATAAAATGTGTTATATATACACAATGGAATACTACTCAGAAGAGAAAAACAATGACATCATGAGGTTTGCAGGCAAATGATGGATCTAGAAAAAAATCATCCTGAATGAGTAACTCAGACTCAGAAAGACAAACATGGTATGTACTCACTCATAGGAGGATACTAGATGTGGAAGAAGGATGACTGGACTGCTACTCACATCACCAGGGAGGCTACTTGGAAAACAGGACCCTAAAAAAGACACAGGGATCGCCCAATAACTGAGAAATGGATGAGATCTACATGAACAGCCTGGACATGAATGGGGGTAATGAAGGGCGAGGGGCGAGGGAAAGAGAGCTTGGGGGAGCAGGAGATCCCAGCTGGATCAAGAACAGAGAGGGAGAACAAGAAATAGGAGACCATGGTAAATAAAGACCACATGACAATAGGAAGAAGCAAAGTGCTAGAGAGGCCCACAGAAATCCACAAAGATACCCCCACAATAGACTGCTGGCAATGGTTGAGAGACTGCCAGAGCTGACCTACTCTGGTGATGTGATGGCCAAACACCCTAATAGTCATGCCAGAAACCCCATCCAAGGACTGAGGGGTCTGGATGCAGAGATCCACAGCTAGGCCCCAGGTGGAGCTCCGGGAGTCTAATTAGGAAGAAAGAGGAGGGTTTATATGAGCAAGAATTGTTGAAAACAAGGTTGGATAAAGCACAGGGACAAATAGCAAAATGAATGGAAACACATGAACTATGAACCAATGGCTGAGGGGCCCCCAACTGGATCAGGCCCTCTGAATGGGTGAGACAGTTGATTGGCTTGATCTGTTTGGGAGGCATCCAGGCTGTGGTACCAGGTCTTATGCTCATTGTATGAGTTGGCTGTTTGAATCCTGGGGCTTATTCAGGGTCCCTTGGCTCATCCTGGGAGGAGGGACCTGCCTGGACTGAGTCTATCAGGTTGATCTCAGTCCTAGGGGGAGGCTTTGCCCTGGAGGAGGTGGGAATGGGGGGGGGGCTGGAGGGGAGGGGAGAGGGGCAGGAGGGGGGAGAACAAGTGAATCCATGGCTGACATGTAGAACTGAATTGCATTGTAAAATAAAATAAATAAAAAAAAGAAAAAAGAAAAAAGATGGAGAGAGGCAGAAATTCTTTACCTGGAGCTTCTTGTTTTCATGTCATTTGTCCTCTATACTTTCCTATGCAGGAAGTGTGATCTCTGTGTGATGATGAGAGTAGGTGGATTTTTAGCAGCATTAACAGGTGGGGCTTAAGGGAAGATGGTTAGACCATGGAAGAGCTGCCTACACAATGGAGTCATTTGCTCTCACAGGAGTTGGTCCTTTGTCAGGACAGGATTAAACATTACTAGAATGGGATGGTAGTAAGTGAGTTGTGTTTTCTAGGCCCAGCTTTCTTAGCTCTTTTGCCATGCAGTGTCTCTGCCTCACACTTATTTCTAACCACCCTCCATGTTATGGTGTCCCCAGGAGTTTCTGAGCAAAGGTTAAACAGCTGATTTCACTGGGTCTTAAAATTTCAGCCGCAGAAATGACATATATCCCCAGATTATAAGAAAACTATGGAAATTAAACTAATCACTAGTCTCTTTTCCAGTGTTCATTTTTTTTTTATCTAAATCATATTTCTTTTCTTTGAGTAGTTTTTTTTTGTTGTTGTTGTCTGACTATTTAAATTCAAAATCAACTGTCTCCATGCATCTTGTGCTAGTTTTAAAAAGTCCACAGTCCCATGGATGGTCTATTGAGTTTTCATTCCATGTTTGCTTCTATTGGTTAACTTCCAGGGCAGAGAAGATTACATGTGTGGCAGACACCACCAGCACTCACTGAAGTTTTCTCTCCTTTATCTCTGTTCTTAGAAAGTTAGAGCTGAATATCCTATTCTTTCTACAGTGGGTTTCAGATGAATAAGACGGGTGCTCTAGAAATGGGAGACTCCAACATTATCTTACCCAGGTATTCAAGGAATGGGCAGCAATGGGGGAGAAAATTCAGTAGCTTTATGTCCCTGGCTTGGTGTGACCCACAGTTGCTCTTTGTTCATACATGTATATATGATGTATGAACAAGACTCAAAATATGTGTTGAATAAATGGGATATGAAATCATTCAAGTGTTGTATTAGAGTAGAATAAAAAAAAGAATGTTATTCAAAGAAGTAGAGCCAGAGAATGATACACATCCTCTTTTTATTATTTTGTTACTTTTCTTATTTTGTATATTTTAGTAAAGCGTTTATAATTTATTGGCTAACATCTTCTGACCAGAACTGAATTACATTCCCCCTCCCCCCTTATTTTTACTATAGTATAACACTTTAGTGCTTGTATAACCTATGCAACACATATGCATAACCATTGAACACATATTTTGAGTCTTGTTTCTTACTCAATAATTACTGGCATTATATGCTAAGCTCCATTATTACCCATATTTAAAGAATACATTTTGAATGTCATTGACAATGTAGTTTATTTTAAGATATACATAATTCTAGAAGAGGCTGAAAATATTCTCTATCTTTGACTGTTATTACCCCTTCACCTTATCTGGAAAAACACACACACATACACCTAATTCTTTTAGTTGTTCCAGAATCCAGAATCGTGAGCCATCTCAAAAAATAAGAAAAGTTTTATTTCAAATAAAAATAATCTTAAGTTGCCATAGCATTTGGTATATGTTAACTTATTACACAGAAAAACTCAGACCTAATTAGCTATAGGAAAGGCTGCATCATTTGTTTAAAGGGACTTTAGGATTGATTCAAAGAGAACTCAACTCACTTAGAAGGAAGTACAGGACGCACACGTATGTTTAAAATGGTCTTTATGCAAGACATTGTGCATGTAAGTTCACAGTGGCTGTAGCTGCATGCACAAGATCTGCACAAGATAAAGCCAGCCAAAATCCCAGCACAAATAGGGTGGGAGCTCCTGACATCCCAGCTATACCTGAAGAGATATTAGCAGCCAATGGCTTCTAGAGGAGATTTCATTTTCTTCAGTAATACGACCCTTGCTTGAGTAGATGTATCTACACCAAAATTCATGCACACACTGAGCTGACTTGCATTTTAAAACTGAGTACAGAATTGAGAGGGAAAAGTGGTCTTAGGGATAGGGCATGGATGGGAGTAGAAGGAATTGGAAGTAGACTTGGTCAAAACACATTACATGTATGTTTGAGATTTTGAAATAAAAAGTAAAATTAAATAACATATCTTCATGAATTTTATAATTAAATACTCAAATGAAACTTTCAAATTATATATGTGGTAGGTAAGGTCTCTTTAACTGAAGCACTGTGTATAATCACCAAATTCACAATACCATAGGGATAACATTTATTATCATAAAGAGTCCTATAGTATTTGAAATCTGAGGTTAAACATTTACTACAAGGTTTATTAGGAGACTATGAATCTCAAGAGAATCCATTGCTTGAGAAAAGTGAATTTATTATCAAGGGCATAAAAAGAATCAGTCATCTGAATGTTTAATACACTCTGTTAAAAGCTTTTAATAAACGGCTCACCTCATTTGCTGCCATTCCAAAGTCCACAATTTGAAACATGTCTAAGTGCTAAACTACACTCTTTTTATGGCTTTGACAGAAGTAAATAATTCACATGTATTCACTATGAAAAAAAAAAAACCAGCAAAGAATAACCCAAGCCACACACTGTTTTTTTTTCTACATTCTGGGCTAAGAAGAGATTCTAATCCATTCTCATGCAAAGGGATTGCCTCTAGGTGTGTATCATTCATTACAAACTAAGCATTTTAAATCACAGCTCATAAGTGTCACATATGAGATATGCTATGATTTCTCAAAGCATCAGAGAAGAAACAATAGTACTAGACAGCTTACCATTGCTATATTAGTTGGCACTTGCTACACACCAATTTAAAAAGAAAATGACTACCTCAAAGCATCATCCTACTAAGAGATCATTGTGAGCTCTGTGGTGAAAACTAACCCTAACCATCTGCATATCTAAAAATAGTTATTGACTAAAGCATGTCTTGAATGGGAAGGGATGATATTTGGAGATCATTTGCTCCACTCCTATATACGTAATTCTCATTATAGATAAATAGAAGTTCATACTTGCAGCAATGAAAGAATAGGACAGAACATTTTTCTTTCTTAAAAAGCACCATTTCATCAGCAAAGGAACAGACTGCTAAGGTCAGAGGGGTGCTGGAGCTAGACAGTGTTTGTGAAGCGAGGGAACAGATTTTAGTGTAAAAGAAGTCTCGTTGGCCAAGCAATGGAAGCATAAGGAAATTATTCTGATGAATATGAAACACACTCAGTATTATTTACATCTTGTCATAAAATAACATAATAGGCTTTCATTTTACTACATGTCGCTTTGGGGCGTATATTTTCCCTGACAAATAACAAATGAGAAATCAAGTTAGATTCAGGAAAACCCTTTGGATAACATAAGGTCCAGGGGCCACCCAAGCTGTGAGCTTGCCATTGAATTGATGTTGCTAGTGAATAAATAAAAATCTAAAATTGACAGGAACAAAAACTACAGCTAATGCCAAGCTTCTTGTACTTCCTTTTTTTGCTTTTTTTCTTCTGAATTTCTGGTACACACACACACACACACACACACACACACACACACACACACACACACACACACAGTAGAGTAGAGTAAAAGCAGGGTCAATACTCTTAAGAAGCAAAAGTAAGGTCCATTCTTCTACAGTTTATATCTACTATCCACATCAGATTTACTTACCACTCTTCTGATTTTTATATTAGCCATGGCAATCTATCATATTTACTCCACCCTGCATCCACCCTGTACACAGTGATTTTCCATCATAGGAGAAGTTGTACTTTCTCTTTGAATTTCCAGAGCCTGGTACAGTGACATTCGACCGACCTAAGACTTTCAACCAATTTTGATATATGTAAAAATGCTTTCAATATATTTAAATTTTTGATTTGGGTTTTTTTTTCAGATATGAATGCAAATAAACAGAATGCTATAGACTCTTTTTGACATTTGGTGTGAGGAAAACGTATTAAATAAGTAGCAACTGTAAATAGGGGAGACTTTTTAAGAGGTCTATCAGCTACAAAGCTGGCCAGGAAACACAAATATCCTCAACAGAGAAAGTCAAGACCCTATTTCAAAGGCTTTAAATCAATTGCATTTTATTTAAAATAAAGATGTAAAGAATCACTTGTAAATTACACATATTGCAATAATGTTGTAATTTTACAGTCTGTTTTCTAAACAATCTAAATTAAAATTGAATTAGATTTCATCTGGAAATATGGAAATAGACTAGTCTGCAGTCAGATAAAATGAGATCACGAAGAGAGACCAGTGGTCCAACTCTTGAAGAACTGAGGTGGCTTCTTTGGAGAAACATCGCCACATCATTAGCTTACTACTCTTTCAGAAACCAGCAATAACAAGCCACAAACAGAGGGCTAACCTTCATTATAAATACATGTTCTAAATGTTTTATAAGCTTTTTTTTCAATTTGAGAAAGATTCACAAATTTCTTACACTTCAAAATGTAACTTTCAAATTTTTGATAATTCATTATGAAAAATTCATCTTCATTCCAAGTCATACTCAGTATATATTTCACTACCAATGTGATTCCTCTTAGTTTGAACACTCCAGCTCTATACTAACTGAACATCAACAAATTTATAAGTCAAGAAAGCACAGAACAGCAGAAGGTCCTGCCGTTTATAAGATACAAATGAAAGAATCATAAAGCATCTCCATATCTCTCTAGGAAACTGTGATGTAGGTAGAAGGGGAAATGCATGACTGTTGGGACTTCGGTCCGAAGTCAATGCTGAATCACTAATGTGTGAGAATGGAAAATTTTAAATGGTGGTACTAAAGTAAATGCTCACCATGGAATTAGGAAGTCTTGGCTAAAAGAAACAGAAGTGACCATGGGTGGTTTGGTGCCTCTTTCTTCTGAAGTCATCAAGGGCCACTGAAGTGTCATACTGAGAAGTCAGGTTTCTCACCTCATAAATCCTGATTTAGTATAATCAAATAAAGGGTTAATATAACCAAATAAAGGGTAATATAACTAAATAAATGAGGTATAGCACAGTGTTTGAAATATCACCTAAAGTACTTATCTTTGCAAAATGATATTTCCTCCCTGCATCATCTTGTAATTAAGATTAGGCTAAGGTCATTGAGTTTATTGCAATAAGAGGCAGACAGACTTTGCTTCAGTAAAACTCAAGGCCAAAACTTAGTTTGAATTTCAAACTAAATGCTTAGGGTTGAACTCTCTGGAAGCAGTGTTGGAATAGAGGTTAGCTTGGGAGGAATTTGTTGGCTCTAGATGAGAGTGAGATGAATTGGATTCAGTTGGAGGAAGAAGTGGAAGGCTTGTGCGTCTCAGTAGGCATGGAGACCCTCAGCACAAGTATGCAAGGTGAAGCTGCTGCTGAAAGCAGTGAGGCTACAACTATTTCCTGGTAGAAGAACTAGGCAGTCCATCTTTGTGTCAACACATTAGCTCATTTGTCTACCTGTTTATGATAGCTATGTGGACCAGGTTGGCCTGGACGTCATGAGGAGCCTCCCACCTCAGTCTTCAAAGAGCTGAAATCACAGGCATGCACATGCATGCTTAGATAATACAGTAGAATTTTATAAAACTTTCATTGCCAAGTTTCTAGTCATGTTTTCAAATAAATAAAGGGACTTAATGGGCCTTTGAATTCTAATAGTTTATATATCAGTAACACAAGCTTACGTGTAAGAGCTAAACCTAATCTAAAGGCCTAAACAGAATGCAGTCTCTATGGAGGAGCTGTTTACTGAAGCACTTACAGTTTGTTTCAACAATGGTGAAGATAGCTGAGAGAAGAAAACAAAAGGAAACAAAAGATATAAGTGTTGTATTAGTTTGTCAAAAACCTCAAGAAACTTTGAAGAAACTTACTTCAGGGCTGTTGTTCTGTTTCCTGACTATAGCATGGGGATTCTACAAGAATTTATCTATCACCAGGACACAGCATCGCAATGCCTAGTATCAGATCAAGTGTTGGGCCCCAGAGTTTCCTTGCAAGTAGAAGTACACTCAAGCATCTGTGGTAAGAGCAGCTATATTTTCTATTAAAGAATGGACAATCAGAATTTTTGTGAGACATAGTGGCAGGAATCATGTTGAGTACTAGAAAAATCACTCACACAATTAGAAGTATGGCCCATTGTCAATTTCAAAAATTAGAAGAGCAGAACTGATAACTGGCCAGGGACTTTCCCATTCCTCAATGCTTACTGTTGCTTGATCTCTGTTAAAATAGAAGGACATGGTTTAAAAAACAAACAAAAAACAAACAAACAAAAAAAACATAGACCCAGTCATCCTGGACTCAGAGGAAAAACAAAACAAAACAACAACAAAAAAAAATAAGATGATGTCCAATGATGAAGGATGAAGATTCACCATATTGAATACAGGTAGTTCCACAATATCACAAGAGTACACAAAAATTGTCAATTCCTCAACCATGTTTTGAGATAGAATGGAATAAGTATTTGAATAAAAGATTTTAGTAGACCAGCTATATCTCACTACAGGGAAATAAACAAAAAACCAAAAGCATGCTCAGGAGATGCAAGTTGATGAACCAAAGTAGCTTTTGTAAATAAAAAAGCATTTTTTCCCAAATACCAAACATCTGAAAAAAAATCTAGCTTGTTATTCTTTGCTTTGTCACCTTCTGCTGTGTGACAAAATATCTGGGAAAAAAGCTTGTTCAAAAATTATTTTCTTTGTGAGTTCAAGGCCATCCTGGTCTACAGAGCGAGATCCAGGAAAGGCACAAAGCTACACAGAGAAATCCTGTCTCCAAAAACCAAAAAATACAATTAGTTCTAATTTTTTTCAATTAGAATACCAATTATTTAGGTAATATAGTATGCATTTCTAGGATTACTGTGAGACAGTGTGTGGTTCTGGTATGAGTTTTCAACCTTTGGAGGTATTGTCTTTACTTTTGCTCATTTCTTGCCTTGATAGCTTTTGAACTTACCAATTTACTGAGTGGGTTTAAATCCAAGGTTTTTCTGTAGAAGTTTCCTAGAACCTCTAAGGAGTTTTAAGTTGTGTTTGTAACTCTAAAGATAATAGTGTCTTATATTTTTTAAAGCATTGTGATACACTGTAGTAATATTGTGCACCTTAACAAACTTATCTGGTGTCAGAGAACAGAACTAGATAGACATAGAGGCCAGAAAATGGTGGCACACACACACCTTTAATCCTATAATTTAGTAGGCAGTGATCCATCCAGATCTCTGTGAATTCAAAGCTACACTGGAAACAGCCAGGCATGGTGATACACGCCTTTAATCACAGGAAGTGATGGCAGGAAGCAGAAAGGTATTTAAGGCGTGAGGAACAGGAACTAGAAGCTGTTAAGTTTTTAGGCTTTTGAGCAGCAGTTCAGCTGAGATCCATTTGGATGAGGACTCAGAGGCTTCTAGTCTGAGGAAAAAGCATCAGCTGAGGAATTAACAAGGTGAGGTTAGCTGTGGCTGGTTCTGTTTCTCTGATCTTTTCAGCCTTCACCCCAATGTCTGGCTCCAGGTTTTGTTTTTATTAATAAGATCTTTTAAGATTCATGCTACAATTAACCCAGAAGCTGAAGAATTGGCTCTTCAGTTAAGAGGATGTATTACTCTTGTGTAGGACCAGAGTTCTGTTTCTAGCACCCTCCCTGGTGGCTGACAATCTCCTGTACCCCCAGTTCTAGGGAACCTGACACCCTCTTCTAGACTGCACAGGGACTTGCACTAATGTGTGCATTCCAACACACAGAAATAAGCATATACACACACTTCAACAATAGCTTTTACTTTGGAAAAGAGTTAAGATATACACATAGTAGGGCAGATAAATATTGTTTAATTTAAAATATATCGCCCCTCTCTTTCTCTCTCTCATATGTATATGTATGTTACACAACCACATTCACACACACAAATGAGTACTTTGATACTGATGTTGAGATGTGTAAAGTAGGATGTTCCCAGCCACGCATGGTGTTCTCTTTTCTCCAGTCTTATACTAACTGATTTTCCAAAAGTGGCTACAAATTGGCTGATTTCTTTAAAAAACAAAAACAAAAACAAACAAACAAACAAAAAAACCTTTGTTGTTTCTACAAAGTAATGTTTACTATTTTATACAGTTGCTCTTTCATTCTAAATCTTATCTGAAAGATTCATCCATTTTATTATATTAGCCTATTTTCTTTACATTGTTTTGCAGACTTTTGTTCTACATCTGTACCAAAACATACTTGTCTCTTCTCTTACTCATGTGTGTTTAGCTAGGTTCCATATATCATACCTTATGAATGAAATGAAGCCACCTGTTTGGCAAGGTTGTGCTTACACCTTTGAGAAAATTTTAAAAAGGCTGGCAATAGTAAAAAACCTTAGTTTCATAGTTTTTCAGTCATGGTTTGTGAAGATGGTAGTTCATAATAATGCCTAACCTGCATCCTGACAAAACCATGAGCAAGAAGTACCATACAAGGCTGTTTCCAGATTTCAATTCCGCAGGAAACAGTGATGTAACAAATGTTGACAGCTTCCAGTATTTGACTTTACTATAAATTACATAGATAGATGGTTACTTTGGTAAATAACTATTATTTAAAATGAGATTCACACATTATGGGTCTTTGTAATTTCTCTGATTTTTTGTTTTGAGAAAGCTTCCAATAATCTGTGACATGGTCATGTTTTCTCCTGGTTTCTTTTGATGAAAACTGTATTAACCCTTGCAATTTCTATAAATTCAATAACTTCATGTTTTTTGTTGTATTTGAGCGCTGACTGACTTTATGAATTTGCATATGTGAGTCACTGCCACATTATATCTTAATCATTGCAACCAATATTTTAAATCATCTTCAAATTTGGGAGATTTTTAAAGATTAAGATTATTTTAAATCTTACTGGTCTTTTGGATGTCTTTATTAGCATGTGGATACACACTCAGAAACTCAATAATCTGCTTGGACCTTGATTTCTAATCTATTGGATCTATGGGTCATTTTGGAAGAAAAGTAAATTGTAACATTATGTGTCCTCTAATATATCATTATATATTTTTCCAATTATTTGTATATTTAAATTTCTTACAATATTTTAATTTTTAGAATGTATTCTACACATTTTGTTACATTCACTACTATATATTTTATGCTATTGATCTCATTAAATGATATTTTCTATAAATTTTATGTTAGTATAGGTTAATATAGAGAAACTATGAAAGTTTTGATCACAGTGTTAGTATCAAATCTCTATTTACATATTGCAATTATGTATATTCTTATTTATTTTTACCCAATTTTTCAATCAAATTTTATTTTTCTTTTAGGTTTCCCTTAGTATCTCTTCATATCTTTATTACTACTTTGGTTAAAAAAAATAAAGACATTACACAACAAGAATATTTTGCCTGGCTTCCATGAGAAAGAAACTTTCTATGTTTCCCATTGTATAATATTCTGTCAGCAATCCAAGACATTATTCCATTGTCTTCTGGCATTATTAATTCTTTGCAAAAGTCTTCTGTCAGTGTGCTTGTCATTGCTCTGTAAATATCCCATCAGTAAACTATTGCTTTTCCTTAGTGGTATGTACTTTCACTAGGATGTATTCACTCATGTATGAAACTTTGAAATACATTTGCTTGAAATCTATTGTGATAACTGAACACCTAATTTCCTTTCAGGAAATCAAATAATAATAAAATAGAAGGGGCAATCCTTTTCCCCTAAGCATGAATTTTTTCACATATGTATTGCCTAATTACATAATACAAAGCATGTACATACACATATATACATAGGTTTTTACATGTTTGTTTCTGAAATTTATGAATTTGTCACACAATATTTCTTTGAGATTCTGAGTCCTATGTCTGAGTTTAGTATTTGCATATAACCACTTCAACATTAAACTCTCCAAGATACCAATTCTAAATTTTTCTAAAAACAAGATCTCTCACTTTTTAATTGGAAGAGTCATCTATCAATTAATCCATGTGAGACTTTTCAGTTTTCTTTGCCTCAAATTCTATATACAACATCAACTTCATTCTATTCTGTTTGCTTCTCTGTATCAGCTATCCTGTGGTGGTAATCTAATTGTACTGAAATGTGATTTTGATTATATGTTAATAAATAAAGTTGCCCGGGGTTCAGAGCTATTAGAGCCATAGCAAGAGTGTGGCAGTGGTGGTACACGCCTTTAATCCCATAGATATCTGTGTGTTCAGGGATATAGCCAGCATTGGAGACATATGCCTTTAAGACCTAGGGGGCTGTACATTCAGACAGTGACGAGGCAGTCACGTGTTTGGGTTTACAACCAATGAGAAGGCAGAACAAAATACTTTAAATAGACGAACAGACAGGAAATAGAACCCTCATTCGGGAAGCTGGGATACCGCAGGCGGAAGGGTGAGATTTTAGCTCTGAGCTCTGACCTCTTGGCTTTCTCTTTTGCATTGTTTCTGTGTTTCTTATTTAATAAGACGGTTGGTTACATCTATATCTGGCACCCAACGTGGGGCTCGAACCCACGACCCAGAGATTAAGAGTCTCATGCTCTACTGACTGAGCTAGCCAGGTTTGAGTTACTGGCGGGTTCCTGGCATGTGCGCTTAACCTGCAGTAAGGCGGAAATGAGGCCTCTGCAAGTGGCACATTAAGCTGCGTGGTGGATTTAGCCTTTGCTAGTTACAAAACAAAAAAGGTTTCTGGGCTACACGCTGCTTGGATAAAAGCATAGACTCATGATAGCTCCCAGAGCTGGCGGTAAACGTACCACCGCCATGTTGGGAAGCTGAGGTGGGCGGAACCAGCAGCCATAGCGCTGTTTCAGTCTTACAAATGCTGCAGTTTAAAGCAATAGATTCACAATAAGACAGATTCAGATGGAACAAGACTTTAAATGCTTTACAATGTGTGTAAAAATGTACATAGGCTTGGAAGAGAGAGAAAAAGGAACATAGACAGTTATATAAAGAAATAGAAAGTTTTAAAATAATAAAGTCTTTAAAGAGAAAGTAAAAGTAATATAAAAAATAAGCCATGTAAAGATGGATATCACACAGAGAGTCTGGATTATATTGTCTTTGGGATTTTTAACTGCAGAAAGACATTTGATTGTAAAGACTGCTCAGTTAAATCAATGTGTATATTTTAAAGGTATTTCAATTTTGAAATTTATGTCTAAGGATGTTTTGCTTTGGAAAGGAGACTCTGCTTTTGTTTCTACAGAAAGCCAGAGGCTATGGATTTATTCCAGATTAAGATACATCAGGTTTGACCAGCCAAGACCACCTGAAAGGTCTCTGATGACACCATGGCCCAGATGATTCAACATCCAGAATTGTTTCAAGGCAACTGGCTCAGACGATACAGCCTCACGGACTACTCCATGATCCTTAAATATACTTTGTGTCCCCATAAGATACAGCGCCCCCCTCCAGCAGGAAGTAGTTAAGAGAAGCTATGCCCAAATTCCCAAATATACCAAGCTGGCTTTGGAGATGTGTAAAAGTTAAAACCTTCCTTTTTAAAAAAAAGAAAAGGGGAAGTGCTGTGGGATGTTAATGTATGTCCTGTGGGAGCCCTTCTTGGGTTCCTTGTGGCGTTACCCAGCAGGTTTGCATAGAGGATGATTAGGACCATGGGCCTGAGTGCAGGTGTCTGAGATGGTCTGCACTTGGCTGTACTGGGGGATGGTCTGTATGTCAAGTTGCTCTGATTGGTTAATAAATAAAACCTGATTGGTTGTGGCTAGGCAGGAAGTATAGGCAGGACTAACAGAGGAGAAATAAAAGAACAGGAAGGCAGAAGGAGACGCTGCCAGCCACCGCCAGGACAAGCAGCATGTGAAAATGCTGGTAAGCCACAAGCCACGTGGCAAGGTATAGATTTGTAGAAATGCGTTACTTTAAGATATAAGAACAGTTAACAAGAAGCCTGCCACGGCCATACAGTTTGTAAGCAATATAAGTCTCTGTGTTTACTTGGTTGGGTCTGAGCGGCTGTGGGACTGGCGGGTGACAGAGATTTGTCCTGACTGTGGGCAAGGCCGGAAAACTCTAGCTACACTATCCCCTATGTTAAATGTTCCCTCTGTACCCAGTGCTGTCCCTCAAGACGAAATCACCATCCTTCATAGTTCTTTGATGGGCTCTTATTCCATTCTGTAATCTCCATTTTAGGTAGACCATGTGATCCATTACAATGGCATGCAGACTGTAGTTAGCAATTAATCAGAGGATCCTGTTGATTTTTCTCTTAAAGTAACATCCATTTCCTCTGCAGAGTTTATAAATGTTTATTTTTTCTCTCTAACCTCACTAAATATCACATACTTTCACACTGACATTTTTTAAACAATACCTTTTGTTTTTTGATATACCTTGACAAAGTTGTCCCCCCTCTTAGTACACTTCTTAATTGTATGCTCTAAAAGATAGACTCTCCTTATGGATGTCAGGTGAATCTCTAACTTCTGATCTCTGCTTTTGGTTCTTTGAGTATTGGTCTACAGGGAATACCAACATGTACCGCCATAAATAATTTAATTGTTGGTTCCTTTACTCAAAACATTCCTCTTTCCCAGCCATTGGATTTTCACAATTTGACAAGTTTGCACATATGGAGCACCCGTGTTTATCATCACTTTAAGGACGTGTTTAAGAAAGTGTCAGGAGTACAAAGGAACAATTTAAGTTGTGTTTCACTCACCAAGTCTAATGACATTTGAGCGTCCAAAGACAATGGAAATAATAGTTTATCTAAAAATGCACATTTCAAGGAATATTAAACAGGGTTAACAGCATAGATCTGTGTGAGGTCCTTGGCATTACTTTCAGTAATATATAAAAAATAATAAAGAATGAAAGAGTAAGCAATGACAAAAGAGAAGTAAGGAAAATAGGTCAGGTAAGCACTTATTCTTGCTGGAACTGCAACAAAGAAAATATGGAGGTATAAAAGACCCAATTTATTTTTCGTTCTTTCCTTCTTTTTTTTTGAGACAGGGTTTCTCTCTGCAGTTTTAGTGCCTGTCCTGGATCTCGCTCTGTAGAACAGGCTGGCCTTGAACTCACTGAGATCCTCCTGGCTCTGCCTTCTGAATGCAGGGATTAAAGACATGTGCCACCACTGCCAAGCGAGACACAATTTCTTTTAAACTGTAAGTATATCTTCTGCATCAGAAATCAGAGATAGATGATAGTGCAAGCTATGAAGGTTTGAGAAGGTTTAATAAGCATATATAGTTTCAATGTTATTTCCTAGAAATTAATTATAAATAATTAGTTATAAAAATGGTCATTTTGTATAAGAATCACTAAATATCAACTTAATGAAGACATTAAAATTATTGTCATCACCAATGAACCAAACCCACTGCACCAACATAATTTTTACATAGTGTGCTAGTACATGACACACAATCTGAGATAGTAGTAGTTATCAATATATATAAAATTTGAATATTTATAAGGGAGAACAATCACAGAAAGTCAAATTGAAACAAAATCTATGAAAAAAATATGGTCAGAAGATAGATCTCTTGTCTATGAAAACTGTCTGTAAAATATTTTCTCAGGACAATTATTGAAATGTTACAATGTATTATATAATTTGACAAATCAAAAACAATTTTCTGGTTTTAATCTTTGTTCTGGGAAAATGGTCTCATTTTTAAAACAACCATATTATATTATTCAGGAATAAATGCTAATCACATCTATAGATAACCATGAAATATTGTATATATGCATTTTAGGGTAAATTTGATTTTTTAAAATTAATACTTTATTTTTAACTCCCTCCAATTTTGTTTTTTAAAATGAATTACACTCACCCCTTCTACTTTGTCTATTACATCTTTATAGATAGTTTTCTGATAACTCAATGAACATGCATATTCTGAGAAAAATATATGCCTCCATCATGAAACGATTGAAACACCAGAAAAGAAAATCAAATAATATCTACGTTTTGAAGCCAAACATGTGGCAACCACCTGAAAAAAAAGTCAAAAAATAATCAAAAGTTTCACTGCTACAAGAACTTTAAAACTATTAGTGTTACCTTCTGGCCTGTAAAAAACAATAAAGTTTGAGAAAACGGTACAGTAAATATTTTGATGGCTTCTCATACAACTTTATAACCTTCCTCTGTTCATAACATCAAAGAAACTGGGATTTGGACTTTGTGCTCTTTTTAAAATTTTATCAGTTGCAAATGAAATTCAGCTTTTCTACTGAAACCCCTAAGAAGCTAGAATGGAGATGTGTAAATAGCATGCACTGACCGCATTGAATTTAGGTGATACAAAATTGGCAGATGAACATATAGTAAAAAGATTGGGAGTTAACAGACGTGCTCACTATGGCTCAGAATGGTATTATTAAATTAATATGGAAAATGTGTTGTAAGGATAAAATTAAATGTTTATCGGAAATCATGGTTCTTTCTTTTGTTAAACGTACCCTACAAGACATGGTATAGAATTTATTTAACAAAATGTTAACTACAAAATGTCATAAACCAAAACATACCTACCGATTGTTGCAGATTCTCACAGTTCTACTTTCAAGCAGTTCTTGGTAAAACACATCCAGTTAAACAGGGAGGAGGGGCTCTATGAGGGTTCAGGCTAGAGACCATCTGCCCCGGGGATTTGTGTCTTTCTGAGTAGTTCATCCTGGATGAAGACAGTATTAGACCCTGTTTCCTGGAGCAAAACTGTTTCTGTGTTCTCACAGTTTAAAAGTATCCTCATTTTCAATCATAGAATTCAGAAATTTCTATAATAACATTCATAATTTTAAAGAAACTAGGTAAGTCAGAAAACATCTAGAGTGTGGCTTTTTTTTTTTGCTTTAATAAAACATTAAGAGTGAGGATGTGAAATCAGCTTTCTGTCCTTCATATTTATCATATAATTTTTCAAGCCTTTCAGGTTTGAAAAAATATAAAACATGTTTCTCAGTGGACTTCTCATCCTTAATTTTTAAACCCAGATATTTTTCAAGGAAATTCAATCCTTATGCTCCCCATTCCTTTCTATTCAACTCATCAAAAAGTAGTTCATCCTTAGATATTTGACATTCGGCATAAATCTTCTTCCTTTTTTTATTAAACACAGGAAGCTGGACTTGCCAACAGTAAACAAATCAAAATATTCTATTTCAGGGGTTGGGAATGTAACATACCTAAGGCGCTGGGTTCCATCCCCATCAGCCCTTTCCACTAATTTGCCTCATGCCAAATTTGTCAAGTAATTTATATTTATGTATCTACATGCAGATGCACAGAACATATTTTTCCTCCATTTTCAAACCTGTGGATGTCATAAGTCAAATGAAATATGACACATTTAGCATGTAAAAAATAAACAACTATTAAAGAAGTCAAAAGAATAGCGTGCTAGCAATACATGAACTCATTTGTATTTTCTCTCTTGTTTCAGTTTTATTAATTAACATTTTAAAGTTATTATTGTGTGTGTTTGTGTTTGCATGTGTGTTTTACTTCATGTGAACAAGTCAGTGGAGTACATGTGGAGTCTGTTCCTTCTTTCCATGTCACGTAGGTACCAGTGATGGAACTCAGGTCACTAGACTTTAGACAACTAATGTCTTTATGTACTGGGTTTATCACCAGACAAAAAATATTTTATAAATTATTTTTTTTCTAGAAAACTAACATCTAACATTAATGGAAAGATACTGGTTTCGTATACATATTACCTGTTTTAAAAATGTTTGTATTATATTGGTATTTGAGAATTATTTACATTATAATAATGAGAAATTAAGTCATTATAAGATAAATGCTGCTGTCATTTGTAAGCTTGTGATTAAATGATAGAAGGATTGATATTCAGACTTACTGAATTGAAAACAATTGCATTTGTACTTTGTTCTTTTAATGTAATTATGGGTCTCTATTATCTTCTTATTCATTAAAAACAATGAGCTGGTTTGATCAATGCTTCAATATGAATTGAATTTTAATTTACTTGTGGCAGAAACATTAAATCCTTCCTTGGAAGTCCATGTCTTGAGAACTTTTACTCAGTCATGGCTTTATTATTCCAGCACTTTTTTTTTTCTACTAAAAAAGCAACATCTTGAATTTCAAGATGTCTTATTAATTTATAAATGATGTGTGCAAGAAAATAAATCCCAAGCATGTATTACTGATAAAGAATTGGTGGAACTGACCTTGCCAATACACTTTATCTAGAAGTTTTCATAGGTGTGACATGAAAGGTATTTCCCATGAAATTCTAACTGAAATGTGGTCTAACCCTAGAAATGGAAGCTGATCTGCTACCAAGACTCCAGGCTTAAAAGCTACTTCTGATTTTCGTTGCTTTCTTAGACATTGTTCGTGGTGAAGGGACACCATGATCATGGTAACTCTTGTAAAAGAAAGTATTTAATTGGCAGCTTGCTTACAATTTCAAAGGTTTAGTCATGGTGGCATGGGTCAGGGCATCAGGGAGCATAGTGCAGGCAAATGTGGTGCTGGAGAAGTAGCAAAGTGGTACATCCTTACCAGTAGGCTCAAGAGAGAGACACGGGGTTTGATATGGGCTTTTAAAACCTCAGAGCCCACCCCCAGTGACATACTTCCTCCTACAAGGCCACACCTCTTAATTGTTCTCATCCTTTCAAAAAGTGCCCCTTCCTGGTGAATAAACATTCAAATATATGAGCACCATATATGGGTGCCATTCTCATTCAAATCACCACAATTGCAGAAGCATAAAATGTCTAAATGTATAAATTTAAATTTAATGGTTGTGAGAACTAGAGTATTCCCCATGGAGTAAATTTAGTAAGTGTCTGGATTTGTTGTTGTTGATGTTGTTGTGAATTTATCAAAGAACATCTTTTTCCACAAATGAAACATTATCTTCATTATTATCTTGGAAAGTATGATAGTAACTTTAAAGTCAAAACTGATTAAATATTTCACTATGAGAATGGTGGTATCATTAATGTTTCTGCATATTTTCACACACATGCCAGAATTTATAACTGAAAACTAATTAGGCTTGAACAGCTAATAGATGATAAACTGATCTGAAGATATGAAGAAATAAATGATGGAGCTTGTACAGTATTTACTGGGATCCAAATATTGGCATCAAAGTCTAACTGAAATCCTTCCCTTAGTGAAAGAATAATGTGTTTGAAAATATTTGCTAAATGGTAGCTTCCAGGCAAGTATGTATATTGATTCCTTAAATAAACAGAGCACCATTCAAGCAAGAAATAGAGCATTGAGGAATATGTATCCTGCCTCTAGAAGAGCTGGGATTTTATTTTATTACCCCGTGTCCTATTATACCAGTTTCAGAGCATATTAAAATTTCTTTAAGAAAACTGTGACATTTCAAATGGATGAACCTGTTTTCTTCATTCAGTGCCTTAATGTGATTCAAAGCTTACAGGTCACAGCTAGGTAAAGGGTATTTTTAATTAAATAATTGTGGAATTATCACATCTTGATAAATTGTAATTATTGCTCGTTTATTCTCTTCACATATTTCAACTCAGTGTCAGTAAAGTTTATACATGGGAAGAAGGAGGGGCACTTACTTTTTTAATCAGAAGTACTCTGGAATTGAGCATTTCCAAAACAGAATCCTTGATCTATTCTGCAAGAACTCTAGGAACAATTGACAGAGTCAGCATGGAATAAGAATAGAGCAGAGTTGTGAGTCACTGACTAAAAACACACAAAGGCTTGGGAGGGTGAGCTCAAGGCACTTATAGGAGTCTATCACTTTCTGATGGTCAGTTTGCCACTACCATAAACCAGCAGAGACTTCTGTGACTACACAGAACACAGATTTTTCTGTGTTCAGTGAGGTACTAAGTGCTGCCTTTAGAAACAGGGCCTTATCATCAGGGATAGATATAATCAATAGACTTGGTTGGATTCTTTGGGAATGCCCATGAGGCCCCTCTGGCCAACAACTCTATTAGATGTAACCCATTACCATGTAACACTGGGGATTTCATTTGGTGGGAGAGATGTCCAGCTGGGGTTTTCTCTCTCTCATTATTTGGTGATTCCATTTAAATTTCTTTCATATATGTGTAACTTTTAAGAAACTTCTACTATTTTAGGTTTCCACATAGCTCTTCAAATGGCCCTTAGTTTTAGCTACCCCACCCCTTAAGTCTCCTTTAATATCTCCTTTCCCTTGCTCTCCCCATTTGACCCTCCTGTTCCAGTCTCCCCACCCTGCCCATCCACAATTATCCATCCTATTTCCCTTTCCAAGAGAGACTTCCTCCCTCCTCACTAGTCCCTTACTCTATACCTAACCTCTGTGGTTATGGATTGCAGCCTGCTTATTGAAAATTTAAGAGCTAACATCCACATATAAGCAAATATATATCATATTTCCCTTTTTGCGGGGTCTGGATTACCTCACTCAGGATATTTTTCTCCTGACTCTATCCATTTACCTAAAAATTTCATGATTCCACTTTTCTAAACAGCTAAATAACATTCCATTGTGGAAATGCACCACCTTTTCTTTAGCCATTCATATATTAAAGTACATCCAGGCTGTTTTCAACTCCTGGATGCTATGAAAATAGCAGCAACGAATGTGTTTAAGCAAATGTCTGTGTAATAGACATAAGGATGTATTTTCAAGAGTGGTACAGCTGGATCTTGAGTTAGGTAATTATTTATTTCATTAATAATTTCATACATGCTATGACATGTTTTGATCAAATCCACTTTCCACCCCTTCTCGTCCATATTTCCCACTATTCCTCCATAGCACTGTTCTTCCTAACTCCATGTGCTCTGTTTATTTCTCAAAGTCACTGAGTTCATTCAGTGCTACTTGTATGTGCATGGGTGTTGGAACATCTACTAGAGCATGTGTTTTCCTTAGGGTTTGCATCCCTGAAGCAAACTGATTCTACTTCCCCAGAATCCATCAGTTGCCAGTATCTGCTCCTCAGCAAGGGATAGGGCTTCCTGAGTCCCACCCTAGTCCATGCTGAGGCTTTGGCTGGCTTGTTCTTGTGTAGGTTTTGTGCACACAGTTACAGTAGCTGTGAGTTACATACCATCTGTGTACTGTATAGGCGATGATGTTCTGTTGTATGTTTAAAACTCTACGGCTCTTGTCATCTTCTACTATCTCTTCACTGATGATCCCTGAGCCTTGGGTAATTAGGTGCTATATACATGTCTTATTCAAAGCAGAGCATGGAAGTCTCATTTTTTGCACTTGGATAGGTGTGGATTTCTGTATTTATCATCATCTACTGCAAAAAGAAACTTCACTGATAAGACATGAGAGATCTGTGGGTATAAATAAGTTAGGGACTTAGAAGGTAGTTTCCCATTATGTCCATTTAGCAGAATAACACAATAAGGTTTTATCTTAGAACTTATGACCCACAAATCACTATTCTATGGCCTATTTAAAAAATCATAGGCATGAGTTATTTTATAAGAACTACCTGGGCCATTCATTAAGGCTACATCCTTGTGACATGGTCAGGTTCCACAGTCTTTGCCTTCAGACACCGTAATACCAAGGATCAGGTTTCAGCACATGAGCCTGGGAGGAAAGCATACAATTCAGTCTATAGCTCACAATGTGTCAAAAATACCCCAGTTCTGACAAGTATCCATCATTTAAACAGACAAAGGGAATCCTGTTTAATCCCAGTTGTTTAGAGCAAAACACATAGGGCTCATGATATTGTTTTTAAAACTACCAAAGTAAACTATAAAATTATATAGATTATAAAATACAACAATAATACATGTTACTTGTGGTGATTAGTTTTGTGTGAATTTGACACAAGCTAGAGTTATCTGCAAGGAGATACCCTCAATTGAGAAATGTCACCATAAGATTGATCTGTAGGGCATTTTCTTAATTAGTGATCAATTGGGAGGGCCCAGTCTCTTGTGGGTGGTGTAGTCCCAGGGCTGGTGATCCTGAGTTCTATAAGAAAGCAGAATGAACAAGTCATAATGAACAAATTAGTAAACAGTACCATTCTGTTGTCTCTGCATCAGCTTCTACCCCAGATTCCTGCTCTGGAGAGCCTGCATGAGTTCCTGTCCTGACTTTCTTCAATGATGTATAACAATGCAGAAATGTAAGCCTAATAAGCCATTTCCTCTTCAATTTGCTTTTTGGTCATGGTGTTTCATCAGAGCCATAGAAACCCTACCTAAGACACTACCCCATCTCCACTTGATACTAAGGTGTAGGTATATTTCACCCAAATAGAACTTATAGCACTAATATTCAAAATAAAATTTTGTGTAAATATGATGCATCTAATATTCTGGTGATTTTATTCTCATCACTGTCTGAATTTCCAAATGTAGCAGTTTCTGTCAGCATGCAAATTTTGCTTGTACAAGTTCCAATATCTATGTGAAAATTTCATTTGACTTTTTACTGTCTAAAGAACTTTCTAGCACCTCAACATTGAAAGTGTAATTTGGCTATACATCTTAAAAATATGTATTATTGAAATTTCTTTCACTTGGGGTAAGTTTCAATCTTTGGGGTCTATTTATCCCAGTGAAAATTTAACCATCATTTCCACTATCATTGTCTTATGTAATGACACATATCATGTTTCTTTATATCACTAGTTGTCAGTAGTTTGATTATAATGTCCCTTAGTGTGGTTTTCTGATGTTTGTTTTGCTTGATATCAACTAAGCTTGTTGGATCTCTATGATTATAGTTGCCTTGGGTATTTATGCACTTATTATTTCTTCACATAGTTATTCTGTACTCTGCACCTCCTATCTATTTTACTGTGAGACCCTTTCTATATATAATACATGTGTGGATTTACTTGATACTTTTCTTAAGTCATTTAAGTAAGTTGTTTGCACTCTCTTTCTCCTTTTCCCCTCTTCCTTCCCACTGTCATCCCTGTCTCTTCCTTCTCCCTCATTTTGTCCTACCTCTTCCTCTCTCCTTATTTCTCAGGCAACATTCCTCTCTCACTATCTCTGTCTCTACTTTCTAATTATCTGTACACAATGCCGTTTTCTTTTTGCAAACATTTTATTTGATATTATGCTCAGTCTATGAAATTTGGAAACACTCCAGATGTTTGTTTTTTACCTTTAGAAGTTAAAATTGCTGATATTTTATAGATATAATTTCCCTTCTTGTTATATACTTTACAGTGATTTTTATTAGATTTAAAACTATGTCATGTCCATGCATGTGGGTATACTTTCTGTACAATCTCCATTTTCAATTTTATGACTGATATTTTAGTCTCAATTCTTGGTTAATTTCTGGTATAACAGTTGATCAAATGATAGACACTCTGCTTGTTTATGAGTGCTATATTTTTAAATATGTTGTATGTGGTTTCATATTTAAAATTACTTGTAAATCAATATACTTTTGCAGAAGTTTTATTATGTACTCCATTAAGAGACTTTTGGTATATATTTTCTTGTTTTCTCTTTTTTTTAGAAAGGAATTTCATTATTCATTTTACATACCATTCACAGATGCCCCTCTTCCCTCCCCCTCCAGCCTTCCCACCCCCAGCATTCCCTACTACAACACGGTAAGGCCTCCCTTGTGGAGTCAGCAGAGCCTGGTATATTCAGTAGAGGCAGATCCAAGCCCCTCTTCCTGTATCAAGGCTGTGCAAGGTGTCCCACAATAGGTAGTCGGCTCCAAAAGGCCAGCTCATGCACCAAGGATGGATCCTGATCCTATTGCTAGGGCCCTCTTAAGCAGATTATGCTACACAACTGTCTCCCTTATGCAGAGGGTCTAGTCTAGTCCCATGGAGGCTCCACAGGTGTTGGTCTAAATTTCATGAGTTCCCACTAGTTTGGTTTGGTTGTCTTTGTAGGTTTCCCTATCATGATCTTGATGTCCTTTGCTCATAGAGTCCCTCTTCTCGCTCTTCGACTGGACTCCTAGAGCTTGGCCTGGTGTTCAGCTGTGGATATTTTCATTTCTACTATTTGACATTGTATTTTAATTGAACAAATGATTATATGTTGTAAATATTTATTGATAAATTAAATTAATTTTAAGAAATATATTTTGATGATAATAATTATAATGTTACAGTATTCCTTGTTAAATGCATATGAGCTTTTTAAGCTGGTATTTGCTATGGATTGCTTTGAGGACTTTATGGATTATGTTAATTTTCTTGGTATTTTTACATTCATGTGTTCTATGATTACTAATAAAGTTTCTAGATTTATATAAGTTTCCCAAATTTTCTGTTCCTCACAAAAATGATTAGTGGAGTGAGCTTGTGAGTTCTTGAGTTAAGGGGTGAGGGGAGAGCAGGAGATTGGATTGCTAAATTGCCTTAGTTCTTAAAAGCAATCTCAATAATTGTCATTTCAGTACTTCCCTATCTCTGTGATTCTTGATATATTGGAAGGTGAGTATCCCCATGGATTTGCAGGTATTAAAATACTCTCTCTCCCTTTACTGCACATAAACTATGTTTTTATATGCATATTATGTTTTTAGGTTTCATTGATTTTTCTGTGATTCTGAGTTCATGTGTCCAAGTGTATATTGATATAAAGGAGATGTCTGAGTTTATACCAGAGCTCTCTGGAGCTTTATCTACAAATAATTAACCATCATACACATTTGTCTTACTCAGTTTAGGAAAAAATCCTTACCCCATAGCCAGAATTGTTTAATTATAAAAAGCAAGTTTCTAAAGTCCCAAATATCCTTCAGGGCCTAACATGACCTATAACTTAATGCTAATTCCTAACATCTACTGGAGGTCTCATATGTACCTCCATGGGAATACACACACACACACACACACACACACACACACACACACACACATACACACACACACACACACATATATATATATATATATATATATATATATATATATATATATTGAAACTTGGTAAACATATGTGTAAACCAAGAAAATAAATCATTGTTTCTTAACTATTAATTTTTTAGGAACTAACCCAGGAATTCAAAAACAACAATATAATCTAGCCTAATGTACACAAATACATATATACATACACATGATAATGATTATGATATGCATACAGAACAATGACTATTTTATATGAAATATGGCTAAACCAATAATGAATATTCAATGAACTGGAATGTCTTTCAGACTAGCTTAATTTTATTTACTCTTTTCTTCTTAGCAATTCCTGTCCCCCTTTCAGTTCATTTTCTCAAAAATTACTTGACAACTGTTCATTCTTATTTTGAATCAAAGTACTTTTTGCTGATACAGACAGGATACTACTCTGGTTCATTTTATTACTCTCTGATTTGATGAAAACTGTATCATTTATATCTGCTTTTATTTCAGTTTGTCTTAGGATTTTAATTTCTTCATAGTAAAGAAGTACAAAAGATTCTCATGCATTAGATTTCAAGAATGAGATAAAATTAAATGGATATCTATTTCAACAAAAATACTTTTTATTTAAATGATACAATTCTTTTAGGAGAGAATTCTTAGTGTTGTCAATAAAATTACTTACTTTTGAATTGTTCAATTGCAGATCAGAATGAAATATGGAAGAAGATGGACTTAGATTTGGTATCATTTGTCCATTTAACATATTTCCCTAAACTAAGTTTCACAGAGTGGGAAAGTTCTGCTTCCAAAACTGTAATTACAGTGGGACCCCACTATAAGATTTATGTACAACCAGTTACAATAGTATGATTTATGGTCTGTATTATCCAGGACAAATGAATTTACATTTTAGTCTCTGAAAATTACTTATTTGATTTAAAGAAGATACCAACACAGAAAGAAATTCATTAGTGTTCAACACAAAAAATGATGGCTCAACAAATATCTGTTGAAAGATGGATTGAATAAGGAAATAGGTAATTGTTCTGCAAATTCCAAGTATTTTCTGGATTGTTATAACATATCTAGTATACATTTATATGTTTAGTAAATTCTAGAAATGTATTTTTCTTTTCCATCTTCTTCTGGTTTTATAATTTGACTAAGACTTAGAATCTCAGTTAATGATCTAGTGTCAAGTGCATAGTGTTTGAGGTGAGGGGACACCTGTAGCTGAGGTGATGATGGCAAACAGAAGATACTGAGATTCCTAATGAGGGGCCTCAATCCTTGTTCTTCCTCAAAATGATTTAAGACCAGCACTCAAATTCCAGATAAACTCGACAGTAATGATACCTTTGGGCAAATTACGATTTTTTCTGAATGCCATTCCAATTTATTTCTTTATGTAAGGTTCTTACGTTGTATTTTTATTTACAAGGATCAGTTTTTGGCAAGTCCCATTCTATAAACAATCTTGTTTTAGGTAGCACAGAGTGCACACAATCCATAGAATAGCAATGCCCTCTAAAAATGAATATTTTAGAGGAAATACAAACAAAATTTTTAACCAGAGGAAAGTTTGACTAAACAGTGCTTTGTTATGCCAAAAGGGATGTCAGAAGAATTAATGAGGCTAAATCAATGTGGTCTTACTTTGAGATTAGTAGAGTTGAAATTGTTTTTCCTGCTATTAAATATGATATCTAATTCATTAAGAAGCTGGTAGGGTACACAATGTTTTACATGTGACGTTTTATTTCATCTTTACTGAGTAGATAAAAATCCATCTTTTATAGACATACAACTGAAGAGGAGAGAGGTTAAATAATTTTCTCACACATTTCAAAATAAGGGAGATTTTACCCTGCCATGGTTCCACAGTTATCAGCTTTGGTGGGACTTTCATAAATGAAAGTTAGATATAAGTGAAAAACCTACCTTAACCTCAAGCCCACGTGAGAGAATAGAGTGTGCTACAAAGTTGAAGCAGAGAACATTATGATTGGAAGAAGCAATTACACAATGACCTCATCTGGATCTTAACATCTTTCTTGCTAGTCCCATACATATGTTATATCTTTATATTACTCCAGTTTAAAAGCAATTGGAAGCTCATAGCAAAAGTAGACAGAATGTATGGGGACTTTTCATGTATTCCAGCCAGTGTTGTAAAAGCACATTCTAATAGAATGGTGCCTTTCAGATGATTAATTTAGTGACATCAGTGAACATCATCACCCAGGGTTCGATATTAACATTAGGGAACTCTCTTCTGGTTGCATGTAGCAATGAGTGTGGACAAATGTATAATGTCATGTGCCCATCATTTTAGGTTCATACAGATTTCTACGACTGCAAACTCAGTTTTGCTCTATATATTTGTCTCACTTATCCTTCTCTGAAGATCTGTGATTAGGAGCAACATTTTGTGTGCCTAGTTGCCATCTGTTTATCTTATTTGGTGAGGTGTCTGTTAAAATGTCCCACCTATTTATTGAGTTATGTCTCCCCTTTAACAAGTGTTAGGAATTATTTGTATTTGGGGGGCATAAGTCCTTTAATTGTAATGTCCTCTTCAAGTATTTTCTTCCAACTTGTGACTTACCTTTTCATCTCTTTATACTGTCTTACTCAAAGAAGAAAATTTTAACCTTAATAATGTACAGCACTTCAATCATTTCTTTTGCATATTGTATCTTTGAAACTTTATCTAAAAAAGCCATCATGTCTTACAAGATAATGTTTTGTCTATTTTACCATTTATGACTTTTATATTTTTGCATTTTACATATAGTTCTATAATCAATTTAGAGATAATTTAAGATATAATGTATATGTCTATATTTCTCTCCCTTCTTTTGATATCTAGCACCTCCAGGCCAATATGTTGTTTAGGTGCTCTGTGCTGTGGGATGTTCTGTATGGCAAATGTGTTAATAAATAAAACACTGATTGGCCAGTAGCCAGACAGGAAGTATAGGCAGGACTAACAGAGAGGAAAATTGAGGGAACAGGAAGGGAAGAGGGAGACTGCCTGCAGCTGTGCCAGAACAAGGAAGATGTAAGGTACCAGTAATCCACGAGCCACGTGGCAAAGTATATGTTAATAGAAATAGGCCGGATATAAGAGTAAGAGCTAGACAGAGCTAGGCCTGAGCTAATGAACAAACAGTTTAAATAATATAAGCGTCTGTATGTTTATTTTATAAGTGGGCTAAGGGACTGCCGGGGTTTGGTGGGACCCAGAGAAAAAACTCCATCTACAGCTCTGTCCTATTTTAATGTCTTTGTTTCACTGTTAAAGACAAACTGACTAGATTTATTGATTGCGATTTTTGAGTTATCTATATCGTTCATTTACATTTGTGTCTCTTTTTTGGAAATACCACATTGTCTTGATTACTATATATTTTTTTAAAGTCTTGGTGTTTATAAAATTGTTGACAGTAGTAATCAGTGTTAGGAAAGAGGGATGGTATTTCTGAAATTATACAAAAAACAAACAAACAGAAACTTACGGTCATCTACTCTTTAAACCACCCCTGAATAAAACTTCATAGCAAAGGAAGTTAACTGTTTTAGCTTACAAAACCTAGGACAACCACTGCAAAAGTTTTTGATGAGGACTGATCATTTTAACTGTTCATCAAGAATATAAGAAAATCTAGACCTTTTGTCCAACTCCACATTTGCTGAACTCATGAATTTAATCATGTGTTCTGGAAAAGGAATGCATTGGGGAAATGATAGCCTTCCTATGCTAATGAAGAGAAGGGTAAATGTGAACTAAATACTGTGTGAAGGCTGCAATTTGCAAATAGAATTCAGAAAAATACTGACTGGAAGCCTATCATTGCTTGAGCACTCCAAATCTAAAGAATCTGAAATATCAACTGTCCCAAAATCAGAGTACCACCAGAATGCAGAAAATGTTTCAGATAATGGACTTTTAAGGCTTTTTTTTTAAGTGAGGCTAAATGAATCTATGTTAATATTCTAAAACCCATGAAGATGTAAAACAGGAAAAACCTGTAGTCTCAAGTATGTTAGATTAATGATATTCCAATTATTTAATTTATTCATCTTGAGGTAATATTAATAACTATTTCTAGATATTATCGTAAGAACAAGACATTTCCTCAGAGTTTTGATAGGATGGAAATCATAACTTTTTAGATTCTGGTGTATCTGTGATAGAGTTTCATTAGCACTGTTTCTGAACCACATTAATCTGGCCAGTATAATTGCATCTCCCACAGTACTTCCTATTTGTTCAAAATCAGTAATGCTGCCTTCTTTAAGCTGTTGTAAAAACAAATATGACTTAATAACTATTGGACACAATGCCCTATAAAATGATGACTTGTTTAATCTCAATGAGTGCTAACTACCAAATTGAATCAGATCAATCAAGATTTGGATCTCCTGAGATTTTATTCATGTTTTCTCTGCAAAGCCAGCTATCTACTCGATATTTCTAGCTGTTGCCTAGTTTAATGAATTTTAGTCAGTATTCTTGCTTCTATCTGTGAAGAATTAGAAGTGGAGTGATAGGAACAAGGATAAACAACAGTCTGCTTTGGCATTCCCATAAACAGACTTTCATCTTTCATTTGCATTCCAGTTACAAGCCATTGTTTATTTGCATAAAGACCAAAATAAAAGCTACTAAGAGCTTTATGCAATGAGATCAGAGGAAGATTTGGCATGACTTTGAATCTTTCTGATCAAAGCACTGGGTGTGCATGTGAGGAGTGCCCAAGAAACTTTGGTTTTGTAAGGAACTAACAATTGGTTGCTTAAGATATTAAAGAGCTTTTATGTAAAGCCACACTATAATGAAGACTAAAGAAAAAACAAAACAAAACAATGTAACTTGTTTGAAGGTGCCTGATCATTCTAATTTATTATTACATAAGGTTACTAACACTATGAAGGGAAACACCTTCATACTTGCAGCAAAGTCTAGGTGGTTTCGAATCATCACATTATGAGGAAACGTCTAGAAGCACTTAGCGTTCTACTTCTGCTGTCTCTCACTACCACGGGCAAACTTCGATCTAATATGAACATACATTTCCCTATCTGGTTAGCTGGTACAGTAATTTGATCTTAGTAGTCTTAAAAACAAAACATACAGTGAAAGCATATATACTATATAGCAGTTAGTAACCATATACGTTTTGTTTTCCACATATTAATTTATCCATAAATTTTACTTGATAAATCCAGAAAATAGCTACCTTAAATGATATGTAAACTTAATTTTTAAAAGGAAAATTTGAAGGATGGCAGACTGGTATAAGCAGGAGACTGAAATGCTGGTAGTATGAAAATGCAAGACGTACATACTCCATCTTTCTAAAGGCATTTTAAAATTTTCCTCTAAAGCTTTTAATATTAAAAATATAAAGAGGAACATGACCTATATAGTGATTTAAAGTATGCATTACAAGAAATAAAATAACTCATCGGGGAAGATGAAATTATTCTTTTTTATTACCTACTGTATGCTTCAGAGGTTGCTAGGGAGATAAGGGACAAAAGGGTGTATCCTTGAAATGAGGGCCTTGCAATCTTCTCCACAGCTCTCTCCACTTTTCTGTCCTTTTACCTGCTCTTCCTTCCGGATCAATGTGGACTGTGCCCTCCTTTCTTTTTTTCCCTTAAACCATCACCACACTCTGGCAGCTACATCTGTATTGATGAGCTTGCACCTAGATATAACAGGATTAAAAGATCCCTAACATTTAAATGTCTACCACCACCATGGTTTGTCTTTCACTCACAGACCATGAGCATCTCCGATGTTAGCTGGAACTGCCCCTATCTATCCTCCCATCCAGAGTCTAAGCTGAAATGGGCGATGACATTTTATGAGGGTATAGAGAAAGAATAAGAGAGTTGTGAGAAACACCTAGTAATCTTCAATCCACAATTCTGACATATCATCTCTGTTTCCATGTCTTGCCCTCCATCTTGATGAGAGAGCAGCATGTGCATGGGAACTTGCATTCTTCATGAACTTGCCTGAAATTTGTCCATCAGAATGAATCACTTGATACAGACAATCAGAACTTGACCTTGTCTATGGGCAAAGAAAAGCAGAAATTTTGATTGTGTGGCAGTATTCAAAGAAAGGACTTCGGCACTAGAAAACAAAAGACTTGAAAATAACTTTTCATAAACTTTCAAGCTGTAATGATAAAATCAAAAGTGTAAAACAAGATGTAAATGCATCATGGCTTTCTAAGTTCTCTCTTTAAACTCCCATAACTGCATTGTGCAAATACCTGGTTGCTTTTCTCTTTATGGTAGAGGAATTTTGCTAAGGCTTTGTGTTCTCTAAATAGAACCTAACTAGGACTCCTTTCATACCAATTTTGTGTGCTTAGTTAGGTCAGTGTACATGATCAGCGCCATTCTAAATAAACCCATACTTTAAAAATGAATTCGCTCATCTGCAGATCAAGAATGAATACTTCTTATTGGTGCATTGATTATTTTGACATGTGTGTATGTTTATGTTTCTCTTCTTTGTATATATACTATCTCTATATATATCTTCTTAATATATACAATGTCTTATATATAATGTAGAGAATATATTCTTCTTTTACTATATATGAATATACTTCTGCATTTCATTATATCCTTATAACAGAAAAGTTATTTTTGAATAATAGCTTTAGATATAACACTTAATATATAACATGAATTCTTACAATATTCTTATATTTAGGTCAGAATATGAATCTCATTCTGCAGACAAGAAAATAAAAATGTAGAAGTGTCATATAAATTGTCAAAGACCAATAATTTTAAATGTTTTATATTTGAAATAGTGTAAAGATTATAAATGTCAAGCTTTACCAAATACTCTTGCTCTGTAATTTTGGATTTTTATTGTAATTTAATTTTGTTTCGTTCTTTTGTTAATGCTTGTGGTAATTGCTTCCATATCAGTTTTCAATATATGAAGTTCTTTGATATGATTGTATCTATGTGTGTTTGTACACACACATGCTACATGGTGTAGGCTTGAAGGTCAGAAGACAACTTTCAGGAATCAGCTCCTTCTTTTCATATGGATCAAGGATTAACCTCAGTTCTGCAACAGATGGCTGCACCTGTTTAGCCATCCAGCCAACACCTTGTTATGATTCAAAGGATCATATATTGTGTGAATAATATCATATAGTTTTAATACAGTATTGGGTTTCTAAACATATAGTATAGTTAATCCTGAATTTATTGTTAATGCAGTATAGGTGTTACATCCAAAATGGGTCCCCAAATGACCTTGTTGATGACAATGTTGGAACAGAAGGGCTGACTAGAAAGATTGTGGTTGGATAAACAGAATCAAAGCTCAATATTCTTCAGGCATCTTCTAAGTCAGGTTTCTGTTTACTAGGGAAAACACTACCTCTCTTATCACCCCCTAAAGTCAACTACTTCCAGCTAGGGTATCTAGGTCCTGATTATTCCAACAGTCTGCATCAGATCAAAGACTCCCACCATGCAGACTATCAGATTTAATCTGCTTGCTTTCCTGCTAAGTTGCTTCTCTTTATTCCAGTGAGACAGTCATCCAAATTGATTTCCCAAATAAACTTTTTTCTTTCTACCCACTGACTGGTCCAGGTTGCTTGATTTTACTGCACCTTTGCTTACAGTAGGGACCTAACATTTTAAATAATGGACTAGCCATACTTTTCATATATCATTTGCTAAATCACTTTTAATTTATCAACTCACCTACATTATTTATAATTCATTTTCTCTTAATTGAATATTTTCTTGATTGAGTCATGAGTCTATTGCTGGTGCATAATCATTTAAAATTTCAAGGTCTTTGCTTATTTTTCATGTTTTTTTTTTTAAACTCAGAGATCCCTCTTTTTGATTCTCTGCTCAACTGGTATTCCATTTTTCTTCTAAATTAATAGTCTTAGATATATTTATGAAGATCACAAAACAGTAAGAAGAAAAATTCAATGTGTTAAATATATCAATTCCTATAAAGAAAAAGTCACATTTTATTATATTGTATTCAATCACAAAACCTTCTGTCTCTTTATGCCCAGTGTATATACTGTTTTGTAATCGTGGTTCTCTGACAAACTGCTTTTAAGTTCAGATCCTGCTTTTTCTCTACTCGATCTGTCCCTGGGTTTTGCTATTTCTTGTGTAGTCCTTCTTTGCCAGGAAGAGAGGTTTCTCTCCCACAAGGATTAGCTCTTTGCACATTTCCCAAAGGACATTCTGCAGCTTCTTGTGTTTTATAGGCTCTTATCTCCAGAAATGTAAGATGCTTTCCCATGAGACCTTGCCAGAGAACAATAAAACAGTAGCTTACAATCAAAAGTGCAACTTTTTTCACAACTGGAAGTTTGTTTTATAGGAATAACTTAGGTACTGGGATCTGCCACATGGAAGCGTTCTATCAATTTGTCATAGTCATGGTATCCACTATCTGCTAGAAATACTGGTGCTTTAATTTGGTTTTATCATCTTCATTTTTCAGTCCTGGCCCATACATACTTTATTCATTATTTTTCACAGTGGTTCCAAAATTTCATTCAAATAGAAATTGTATTAGTTCAAAAGAACATTATAATTTTTCAAAAACAGGTCTGAAATTTAAGTTTTATCCCCTTTGCCAATATTTTACTTTGTCTTGATTTTTCTTATTTCTCTCATAGACTAGCTGGAACAGCAGAGGTTAATAAAAGATAGAACTATTCCTACAGAGTTAGGTTTAATCTAATGATAACATGGCTACACTGCAGGAACCATATTGAGTTTCAAGAACACTTTCATAGACATGATCTCATTTGATCTTTTAAGAGCCCAGCAAATTGTACTTTATTTTACAGGGGAAATTCTAAGTAAGGCTGAAAAAAACTAAATGACAAGCTCATGATTGATTGTAAGCTAGTGTAACAACTTGACTTCCCCTCCAGGCTCTTTGTGTCTCATTAGTAAATTAGTTCCCAAATGGGACTTGCAGGTAGTAGGCAATGTCTTTATGGGCTCATATATTCTCACTTGAAACTAGAATGTTTTATTTTTAAATCAACTTATCATTTACCTCTACAACTTATTCCTTTTTCTTAGATTGTCAACATACTTCTTGAAATCACAGATCTTTCATTCAGCCCTTTTTCTGCCTTCTCCCATGTACACACACACACACATTTGACAGGTCACAGTGATTTTCCTCTTAAGTGATCCTTGGATTTCTCTCCCTGTACAGTGCCCTGACTCCCATCACTCTAGGGACTATACATAGGAACCACAGAACAATCTTCTCTATTAGTCCTTTCTCTCCAAAGATTTCCTGACCCCAACATAAGAAGTCCAATATTTCTTATACTTGAGCAAGGTCCTCTGTGAGCTATTTCCTTTCTACTTGACTGTAACATCAATGCTTAGTTCCAGCCTCATGCTCTATAATTAGAAACCATGGTTCCCCAATTTCCATCACATCATTTAGCTCAGTCTTGTCTCTAAACTTCCAGTGTCCTGCTCTTTCTGTGAGAGCAGATACCATATTCCTTCTGTTTCTGTTTGTTTCCTGTAGTGCCTCCAGCATCCAACCTTTACAGTTGCTACTCAACTCTAGGTGTCGTAGTTAAGGTTACTATTACTGGAATAAAACAGCATGATTAAAAAGCAAGTTAGGGAGGAAAGGTTTTATTTGGCTTACACTTCCATATTGTAGTTCATCATTAAAGGAATCCAGGACAGAAACTCAGATGAATGGAAGCCAGAAGCCAGGAGCTGATGCAGAGGCCATGGAGGAATGTTGCTTACTGGCTTGCTCCCCATGGATTGCTTATCCTGCTTTCTTATAGAAGTCAGCCCAGGGATGGCCTCGTTAACAATGGGCTAGACCCTCCTCTATAAGTCACTATTTAAGAAAATGCCTTACAGACTTGCCTACAGTCCAAACTTATGGAGGCATTTTTTTTTTCAACTGAGACTGCTACCTCTCTGATGATTCCACCTCATGTCAAGTTGACATAAAACTAGGCATAACACTGCATGAAAAACATTTTTTTGGTATTTCTATGCTGCTGCAATGCAATTCATATTCACCTATTGTTTGATTTATGCCACTACTTTTAAAGACATATTATTCAATGGACTAATATTGTACATTTATATTTTTAACATTTAACTACATATTCAGGTTATTTTTTGTGGCTTGTTTATTTTTTATTGAGAATAGCATATTTTCATAAAATATATTTTGATTTCACATTCTCTCCCCTAACTCCTCCCAGATCTTCCCTACTTCCCCACCCATGCAAATCTATACTCTTTCTTTCTCTCTCTCATTAGAATTAAAAACAGGCAGATAATAATAATAATAATAATAATAATAATAATAATAATAATATATAAAGTAAAAGTTACACAAACTAGAACAAGACAAAACTAACAGAGAAAAAGAGCCAGAGAAAAAGCACAAGAAACACAGAGATGCTGAGACACATATATTCGCACATGCAGCAAAACCTTGAAAACAAAATTGGAAACCAAAATATCTCAGCAAAAGATCTGTAAGTTTTTAAAAAATGCCCAGACTATCCTACTATTAAAATATAAGTCTTGAAAATTATTACTTTTACCTATTCCTTATTTTGTCAAGAATCTTAGTCATGTGTGCATACTGTACACCACGTATTTACTTACCGCTTATTTACCTCATTGTGAGAAACTGTGATCATTTGTATATATATATATATATATATATATATACATATATATATATATATATATATATACCTAAATATGAACACATTAACAACTCTACAAATGATGTATGAAAATATGTACATGCGTACACACATATATGCATGTCATATATACATTTATATACATGTTATATTTCTTTCTGTAAAAGTATCCCTTGTTTAAATTTCATGTCTGAAATATTGTAGAAAAAACACACAGCATTAAATATCTGACACTAAAATCTTTGTCTTAGCCAATGAGAAAGTATGAAGTGAACATGAGTTACTTTAGGAAGGTGCAGAGGATGATGTACCTAAATTCTAGTTGTTCTCTGATAAGGATGGTACCCAGAATTATGTGTGGAGGTCAAAATTGAAGTTTCTACTGTGCCCCTCCCCACATATATAGGGGAATAAGTGATTTTAAGAGTCTCTGAAAGGCAAAACCATAGAAAATCTCCTCAGTATCTGAGGACATAATCCAGTCAGTAAACAGTTTGTCACACAAGCTTGAGTACCCAAATTTGACACCCAGAACCCATACAAAAAATGTGGATATGGTAACACAAACTTTACATTTCAGTGCTGGGAGGCAGAGTCAAGAGGATCCCTGGTGTTATGTCTTGTCAGCCTATCCCAATCAGGTGAGCTCATGGTCTCAGTGAGACACACTGACTCTAAAAACAGTGTCCATGGCTCATAAGGAATGATGTCTGGCTTGGTCTTTGACCTGAACAAGCACATTTGTACACATGCACTTTTCCCCATGAACATGCACACACACACACACACACACACACACACACACACACACACACACACACACCAGACTTATGTAGCACATAAAATCTGTACAGTAGTTAAAATATAATTTCTGGCCAATACAGCATGCAATTTAATACAATGCAACAGTATATTGATTGAGGAATTTCAAAAGGGGATTAAGCAGGTAGAGGTGATTCAAATTATTTCCACTTTGCAGAAATGTCTCATGAATGCAAAACTATAAAGAGCTAAATCATTCAACTTCTAGAAAAATTATTGTGTTTGGAGCTGGGTTGTGAACACATTTTCCCCAATTATTAAAGATTTATAGGCTTTGTATACATGTTAAAGTTTTTTAAATAACTCCCTTAGAAATAATTATAATTTGATAACTATAAAAATAAATATGCACACGCACAAAACAATGAACATATATGTATACCTATTCATGATTATTATCTACATATAATTCCATGCCTTTTATTAGTAAATCTTTTCATATGTAAAGGATGTACATGCACATATATATGTATGTATGCATATGTACTTATACACATATTTCTGTCATATGGAATAAACATATATTACACTCCTGTTAAGTTAACTGTTGATTTTCAGACCCCAGGACCTGAATGATTTAACAGAAAGTTTTACTTCAAGTAAATGATCCTATATTCTCTTTCCTGAAATTATTATTAGAATACTATGTATTTTAAATATATATAATTTCTAACTTTTAATTTTATTACTAACATAGTTTCTCTTCACTTTGATGTAACATGTACCACACCGTGTCCCTGTTTTTTTCCTCCTAATTTCAAATCTGTGGAATGGGGTTTTATGTTCAGAAGAATGAGACTGATGCTCTTAATTGTCAATTTCATGTAAATTGGTAACTTTACAAACAATATTTTTTTCCCAAGGCCAGCATTCTGCATATTAAATGTCACTTTTCCTAAGTGGAGATTCTAACTGAATGTAAATGCCAAATGTCTCATCTGCTAATTAATGGCATCTACAGATTCCAAGGCTAGAATTCCCTTTGATTTATTTCATGTTCAGGCTTAAACTGTTCTTTAGGGAAGCAAGTATCCTCATTTCATCAGTCCTAATAAAGCTCAATGTATTCAAATCTCTGGTAAGACTGGGGCATCTCATATTTAAAACACAGTGATTATTCCTAATCCTTGTTAAGAGAATCAGTCTAAGCACTGCACTACTGACTCTTGAATATGTACATAACAGGGAGGGCTCCTCTCCTCAGCCTGGAGTGCTCACATTGTAATAAGGCTAGCTTTAGGTGCCAGGCTTGTGCCAAAATCATAAAAACACAAGTGCAGCACTCAGTACTTTGTGGAGCACACACTACTGAGTCCCATCTCCTGACATCTTGAGTCATTTTGTGGAGGGTGAGACCACACTTCATCCTAGCAAATACCCAGTAGATACTGGTCCTACTGTCCTAGCACTGCACTTACAGCTCCAGTTGCAAACCAACTTTTTAGGAAATCTGTGACTTGACATTTGTCCCTTGGTCTCTTCCAGTTTAAATTTTTCACCTTCTTTGCATTTTGCAGCTGAGCATTGGGAAAGTAAACCTGGACAGTAATCAGATTAAATGGTAACTGAACAAATACCAAATACTGAACAAATCCCATCCATCGGTCTTTATTTCTATTTCTTTAATAGCCAATAGTGAGACAAGTATTCATACACAATAACTATAAGTAGCTAAAGAGCAGTAACATGTCTAGTGTTGTTTTCCTTGTTCAGTTCACTTTTAGGCAACAGTGTTGGTGAGATTTTATGGATGTAGCTTCTGACATAACTAGGATACACAATCTCACAGTAAACTCTCTGATCCTCTGGCCTTATAATCTTTCTACTCCCCTTCCAAAACATTTCCTGAGCCTTAAGTGAAGGACTTGTTTGGTAGGCCTGGGCTCCAATGTTATCTCCAGGAGCCATAGACCATGTTTAAACAACAACAACAACAACAACAACAACAACAACAACAAAAATTACCAGTCATGAGAAACTGCCTTTTGAGTTGTTAATTCGAGGAGTCCACGCAATATCAACTATTTCTCCTTTCTAGTTTTCTGGATACCATGTACTTTGGACACAGAACTCAGAGGATTCAAGCTGGAAGTGACCTGAAGACATCCTCTTTAGGACTAGCTTTCACAGTATCAGAAGGTTCTGTGCAAGCTTCCAAAGGAGAAAAACAATCAATAGTCCTGTGCAGTTGTGCTACCGATGAACAACAATGGAAAGCATGACAAGATATCCCTGAAGGTTCAATTGTGTCACTCACACCTTACTGGTAACCAAGAATGTGCTGATGGCACAAAAGGTCTACTCAACAGGACAGAAATCATTCCAGGTACTGGAAACCTAGCCGACCCCCTGAATTAGTAAAGTCATGGATCTTAAAGGAGAGCCAACTGCCACCACTATCCTAGACCAGTGTAATTCCTAACTGCATTCTAAATATTTATCACTATACTCATAGGTAAGTACAGCTCTCTTTCCAGTAGATGAAGACTATCACAGGAATCTCTAATTCATCAGTATGCAGTGACAAATTGATCATAGGTTGCAAAGCCCTAGTTGGGGCTGCTATATCATAAGTGCTGTTCCTATGGCCCAGGGAACATTGAGAAAAACAGAGTAGAAAGATTTTAAGAGCCAGAAGACCAGAAAGTGTGCTGGGAGATTGTGTCTCCTAGAGGTGACAGGAAAGCTTCGCTTATGACGCCACAATAATATGGCTCCCTAAACAATGTGCAATATCCATAGACATGATATTATGAAAGGGGTAATCTCACAGAGCTCCATTCCTAAACAAAGAACTATAGGCAATTAATAACTGCTGAGAGAAGGAGAATTAGTCTTCTGTAGGGATGAGCCCCATTGGCTCTGAAATCATAAACACAGAAGTAATACTAAGCAGACTCAGCAGGTGGTATTTATGTATTTATGCACATATGTATATTGAAATATATATCGCTTTGTATATACACACACATATATACACTGTATGTTGATATACATGTAATGACAATAGGATATATATTATATATGTATAGCTATAGATATGTTATATATATAACTATAAAAAGAAATAGAGGCCAAATACTTGAGAAAGAATAAGGGAAGTCATGGGAACAATTGGAGTGAGAAGACATTGGAGGAAGAAAAGAAAAGAGGGAAATGATATTGCTATACTTCAATTATTATCCCTCAGTAACTTGTTTGTTTTCTAATAAGAAACAGAATGAGAGTGGATCTGGATGGGACAGGAGATGGGGAGGAGCTTGGAAGAGTAGATGAAAGGAATATGTGAGAAAAAATCTATTTCAATAAAAGGAAATAAATACAAAATATATTTTATAAGCATCATCAAATATTGCAAACTGTAATATGTAAGCTCAAGTTACTTCCAACTGGAGTCTGAAAAGAAGAAAAAACTAACAAAAAACCCAGAGATATCTCAGAAATTGTTACTAATTTGTTTAAAAAGTAAAAAGCTTTTCGCTTGTCAGACATTGTTTATTTCCATGAAAAACATAAAAAGTTGCTACAGTAATCATATTTAGCACGAAATGTATGTATTTTAGAGCAACCAAGGTGTGTATGCACAGTGCTTCTATCACACATATACAGCACATGACACAGACACATGGAGAAATGAGGCCATTCAAACAGGATGAAGTTCCAAATAGCTCTTTGTAGGCTACAGTACTGCAAGTGCAAGATTCTAAGGAGAGCAGACAGTGAACATTCAAAGCAATCAAACACCCTATTAAGAAAGGTTCAAAATTAAAGGGCATTATGACAACCTTTTGTGAAACACTAACAGAAGAAGAAATTTTACCAAGTGGCTATAAGCTGTTGCAAACAAAGAACAAACAAACAAAAAAGTGAAATTATGAACATATGCCATGAAACAAAACAAAACAAAGGCTTAATGTGGTAATGCACACTTGAAGTCTCAGGACTCAGAAGACAGAGGCAGGAGCACCACTAATTTTAAGCCAACTTGGAGTACAGAGCAAGATCCTGTCCTCCAACACAAAGGTGTTGTGAGGAGACTAATCAGGAAAGAAGAGGAAATCCCATTTACGAACATATATACTAAAACAAATCTAGGCAATTCAACGTCAAAGTATATAAACAGCTTTAGTCCTACATGGAGCTTTTCTTGAAAATGGACGTTACAGAACTTTCACACCTACGTCATTATAATTCATTTAGTTCTCAAAAGGGAAATAAACACATACCAATTTTCAAATACCATAAATGGTACCTGACCAAAATAAAATGATTATTGATTTTTAAAAAATTCTAAACTAGGAGTAAGGGAGAATAAGTTGCCAAGAAAAAGCCTACACAAATCGCACAGATATATCCTAGTTAATTGTCAAATGATAGATGCATATCCCCTTAAACCAGAAACAAAGAATTATTGTTTCCAATTCATACCTAGGTAATGAAATCATTTTGTTTTTTTCCTTTTCTGGGAAGAAAGAACTTAGTTTTCTTTATTTGGCCATGGCATGACAAATTGCTCCAGAATTTATGGGAACAAATAAGTCAGTAATGCCATTAACAAATTATGGAATAAATAATACACCTTGTGTCTACAAAAATAACTAACATAGTTTTGCATACCAGCAGCCAAAAATCAAGAACTGAAGTCATCAGCAAAATGTAAGTGTTGATTTAAATAAAATCTGCTCTTGAAAATGACATAAAATTATAAAATGCTACACAGAACATAGTATCAAAAATCGAGGTTATGTACTATAGACTGAGACCTACTTAGTATTCTTCAGATAAAACAATCCTAAATAACTTAAAATATACCATATTCAGAGATTGCCTGCACTGTTAATATATGAAAATTGTCTTCAATTAATGCATGGATTCAAACACCTTTACTCCAAACCCCAGCAAACCTAGTCATACAAATTGATAAAGTACACCCTAGACAGACATTCAGCCCTAAAAAAGGCTAACAGCCCATCCTCTGCAACAATGCTATAGAACTGTAAAACAATACGTTTAGTGAAATAAGCCATGGGCAGAAGAAAGATCATGTTATCACACACAAATGTTCAGTCTAGAAGGGATGATCTCATAGTCTCAGAGAGCAGAATAGTGATTACCAGAAAGTGAGGCCAATAGATAGGGTTAATAGGGACATGGGTACTGGTATTAAGTCACCTTAACTAAAGAATAAGACTTTTTAGTGTACTATTAAATATTATAATGTAGCTTGTGATGATTTTGCTTGCTTTCAGCACAAAGAAATAATAAAATTTTGAGTTGATAAAAATATTGTTATCCCTTAAATACAATTGTTATGTTTATATGTATTACTTCAGAGTAAATTTAACTAAGTGAAAAATTTTCTACCTGAATATTTGCAAGCAGAATTAAATACTTTAAATCTGCATTTTATATATACACATAAATACATTATATCTTCACATGTCTCATGAATTAAACATGTACATAAGCAAGTATCTTTCTGTTTATACACATATATTTTAGGAGTATAGTGATCAAATGCTTATGTAGATATTTGTTTGTTATTTTGTGAAGGCATAATGGAGAAATGTATAATGAATACACAGGTATCACCTAGTAAATCATGGTCTTGAGTAGGATTAAAAGCAGTTACTCTACTTAATTACAGAATGTAAAACAGTTATTTACTATAAAATCCATGCAATGTTTCTCTCTCTAAAATATTCATCATTAAATTACAGATAGGGCTATGTAAATCCAAATGTGTACACTAATTAAGCAGTGTATTATCAGCATAGACACCTATGAATATCATGTATAATTTGAGAGTTTTCCCAAAGTTGTTATAAAATGTTGCATCTCACAGCTAAGGCACTATAAAGAGAGCAAATTATTGAAAAAGAGGAAGAAAAAAGTCAGCTTGGTCCTTTACTCCTCCCTCCTTCCCTCACACTAATAGGCCAATAAAAATGTTTTAATCAGAACTTGGATCATGTAAGAATTAAATGTCTTTTGGGCACTCAGTCAAGAATCACTCTTTGTCTGTAAAACTAGTAAACATGATTTTCCATTTTTCACTATAAGAAATGATGTACATTGAGATGATCTGTGGAAAGAGCAGGGTAAACTATCAGTGTATGCATAGGTGTATTGGAACAGGAATCTAGTTCCCCTTGCATGGCATCTGAGGAGGAATAGACAAGCTGGCTGAGGTCCGAATGGTGGGCACTACCTACATTGGTCTCCAAACAGATCCATCTCAGAAACCTAGAAACACCTATGAATTAGACATTAGCAAAAATTATGTGTGTCCCTTTCAGGCAAATGTCATAAATGATAAAAAAAAAACTCAGCATATCTGCTCACCTGTGGATTAGTAAAGCTTCAGTTAACTCCAACACATGTGTCTTCCTCAGTGCCCATAGGAAGGGATTAGATCAAGTTTTCTAAGCCTCACCATGGTGACCAGTTAGGTAGGGCTTCAGTCTTTGAACAGTCTTTGCTTCAGGGAGCAGTCTCTGCATTGAGCTTGTATAGCATCATCTTGGGATTATGTTTGTGCATCCATCTTCATTCTTACTATTGCTATTGTTTTTGAGCATGTATGCTTGGTGTCATGCTATCTGCTGGGTATGCCATGCCCATTGCCCTTTTTAGCTGTCAACAGCTAAAATGACATCCTGCAGACTTACACAAGATCGGACCCATTGTGTTCTGGAGTGGAGGGCCACAATCTCATAAAGCCCTACCCTTCTTGAATCATTTGTAGACAGTGAACAATTCCTGAGAAAGAAAGTTCCTTCTGAGTGTTACATCTATCCAAACATTATGCAAACTCCTGTAAGAAATCTAAACTAAACTATCCTTGGTTGACTAATCTACAGTGTGTAGAACTATTTCCTTTTAGTTGTTGTTGAAGTAAGTAGACATTAGTTTCTCTTCCCAGGAAAAGTCACATAACACTATAGTTTGTATTGTTGTATGACCTCCATGATTTCCAAATTCAGAGATTGACAACACATGTTTATTCCCTCTTAGGATGCAGCAATGGGCAGCATGACCACCTCTTGGCAGCTATAGCTAGGCAGCCATAGCTATTCTCAATACGCTCTTGCTCTTTCCTCTAGAACTCAGAAGACTCACACAAACTTCCATCAGTTAGGATCTTGGCTAATTGTAGGTGTAAGATTGCTACAACCCTTTATCAATGCACAAACATTTTTTTTTTCTCATCAAAGGAAAAGTGCGTTTTACTGGACATTGATTTGGTGAGAAATTGGTGTTTTATATTAGGGTTCTATGTAATGCTATCTTAAAATATGCATCAGTGTTTTATTATTGCTTTTGTGATTGCTGCTGTGGGATGTCATTCTGTATGTTGTGGATATGTGTTGCTCTGATTGGTTGATAAATAAAATGCTGATTGGCCAGTAGCCAGGCAGAAGTATAAGTGGAGCAAACAGATGAAAAGAATTCTGGGAAGAGGAGGGGCTGAGTTAGGAGTTGTCAGCCAGACACAGAGGAAGCAAGATGTCAAGGCAGAACTGAGAAAAGGTTCTATTACGTGGCTAAACAAAATAAGAATTATGGGTTAATTTAAGTGTAAGAGCTAGTCAGTGATAAGCATGAGCTAACGGTCAAGCAGTTATAAATAATATTAAGCCTCTGAATGAGTGATGGACACAGGAAAACTCTACCTACAGAATACCCTACTCTAAGTAATGTAACAACTGATCAATTTTAAAATATGTCCTTCACAGTGTTTCATTTATAAATGCATCAGTGCCATCGGTGCTTAAAAATGTTACTGAAACACAGTAGGTCAACAATTGCTAAGGAGATGAATACATGCTAAATTCTAAATGTCAAAAGCCTAGATGAGATTATTTTCCTAGCCACTTCTTTGAGACATTGGAGTTTATCTTCATATTTTCTTTTCCTTTCTTTTTGTATACATTTTATTAACCATCCATAATATGTGTCTGTTGAGGTATTTGTCATTGGTGTATAATACTCATATATTGTGTGAATATACTAGTATTCTTTAATTCTTTCTTACAGTGCTTTTAGCAACTCAAACTTTAGGCATTTAAAAATCTATACAACATAAAAACGTAAACGGGGTGCCTCTCCATCCATTCAGTAATCTACAGGCTTGGGTTTAGCTATATCTTTTAAGGTAAGACTATAATTTGAATTTTTCTCAAAAATAAAAGCATCACTTCTGGTAGCTCCTTTCTCTGATCAGTTCCATTAGATTTTACAATTCTTTATTTCTATACCAAATTTTCTAAAATTTTCAAATTAATTCAATTACAATATCCACTTAGGCTATGTTGGTAATATCATCATAGTATTTGTAAATATATTCAATAAAATAGACCATGAATACCTCTGAACTGTTCATTTGAAAATCATTAAAACTGTAAATATTTTATATATATATATATATATATATATATATATATATATATCAATGCAAAAGAAGAAAAAATACACATTGAATTTAAGCAATTTGCAAGTTTTCAAAATGTATATTAAATAAATAAAAATATAGGCTATGCAGTAAGATATCATTGAATTTAATTCAGGCTCATCAATTTTCTAGATGTAGGACTCAGGCATGAATTAATATCTCTGGGCCTCCTTTTCCTTACTTTTATATGAAAATGACTGCTTGATGACATAATGTATTCAATATACTCAGGAAAATACTTGAGAGATAGTGAATGTTGAGTAAATTACAATCAGCAATTATTAATTTTACAGTTATACTTAGATATCTTATTATGTTTCTGCATTAGATTTTTCTCTCAAAGAAGTCATTTTGCTGAGTGTTCCTTAATTTTTTTGCCATTTACATTGTTCCTATAAAAACTGTCACATACAAATGTTAAAATTGGCATTTCCTTCTCTAATGTCTGTTAATATTCTCTTATATTTATAAAACTTATCTAAGAAATGCAAAATTATAATTGCAAATTTGTTCTTAGCTTGAATTGGAATATGTTGTATTTAGACAGCAAGTAAAATGTTAATATTTGCTTTTTTATGGTATGAAGATGACTGTCTTTGTATTTCATTTTTTGGGGGAAATATTACAAAAGGATGTTACATCTATGGAATTCCCATTGTATTCTTACTAAAACATTAAGATAATGCATCAGATAATTCACATCTGTACTGAGATTAATAACATTCTTTTACTATGATGACAATTCTTTTAATATCCTGTTGAAGCCAAGAAGATAATATTTCATTTATGCTTTGTATTAATACCCATAAATGATATTATTACTTTGCTACTTCCTTTGTCAAATGTAAATGAGTCCCATAAAATAAATTATACAAAACTCCATGGTATTTTGTTCTAGGAAACAGTTTATAGAACATCTGAAGTAATCTAAATGAAAATTTTAAATAAAGAATAAATTTGCTAAATATTCAATATTTTAGAGATATTTTGCAGTGAACCTTGACATTGAGTTAACAGTATGTTGGGTGGGATGAGAGGTGGAGATGAGTTTGGGAAGAGAAGAGGAGGAACAGGAAATGAGTACAATTAAAATATACCATGTGACATTCTTAAAGGCTTAAAAATGTTATTTAAAAAAGAAATAATGTAGTTAATTTACATGTTATCAGTATATATTTATGGGAGAAAACTTGAAAGAGTTCAAGAGATAGATAAAGACAGAAAATAAAAGGTAGAAAATTATGGAGAAATGTACAGGTAGATGTGAAGAGAAAACCATTTAAAAAGCAATGTTTCTGTTTCCCCAGCAGTGGAGTGACTCTGAGAGGCAAAATTGCAGTAGCTATTCTTTCATTCATACTTATTACACTTACACTTAATTACATCACGATCTGGCCTTACTTTGCTTGAGTTTCTCTGTGAAGTGGAATGTAGGTATAAAATAATGGGAAAAATTAGTGTGTGTGTGTGTGTGTGTGTGTGTGTGTGTGTGTGTGTGTGTGTGTGTTGCTTCCAGTACTTTTTAGAATGGTGTAGAAAGACAAAGGTTGACACTTTTGTTTTTGATATGGACTTCCAAGATAAGCAGGGGACTGGCTCTATTCACCCAAACCTCTGCCTTTGTCGTCAATCTAAGGATATGTTAATAAGAATATTAGTGCACTTAATTTATGTTAACCTTTCTGTCTCATGATCTTGTATGTCTTCCACCAGTGTCTATGTTTTATGATTTCTTGCACAAAGCCTTTTCACTTATTTTAGCATTCTCTGCCAGGATTCATTACCATAAAATTACCTTTTGGTTACTTAATCAATTTCATCTCTCTTCTAATGTTTCATTCCCTATGAATACTTACATATGCTTCAGCCATTTTATACCTCCCCAAATATTTAACAATCTGATTAAATAAATATCATAAAATATTGTCATTAAGTACATAAACATTCATAATCACAGTTCTTACATGTTATGTATGATATTGACTTTAAAATTAGTGGCACATGTTTAAAACCACATTTGGAAGCATTCCAAGTTTCATGTAGAAAATATTACATAAATGAAAATATCAGAAGCATAGATTTTTTTTATAAAAGACTAATACATGGACCCTGCCATTAACAATATTTATAAAATAGTGGATGTATTTGGCATGTTATTAATCATCACTCAGCCAGGATTTGGAGATAAGTATTAGAATTCATTTTCATAATAAAAGATTTAGCAAATTTTCAGTAAAAAAATATATTTGCCTTTGTAAAGAAAAGTACTGACATTTTGCAAGTGTACAATTTAAATCATACACTCAAACACACTTGCAGCCATGTTTAGTACTGAACGTTTTTCAGGACCTTGCACAATATAAAGGCTAATTTGACTCTTGAGAATAAAAAGAGATAAAAATTGTCATAACTTAAATATAAATTTAACTTGCTTAAGAGTCTAACAATAAGTATATGCTATCAATAATAAGAGAGGTTAATCAAAATTCTGAGAAGAAATAAACAAATCAGAATGTTCCCAGGTACCATTAGCAGCAAGTGAAAATTTGAATAAATTACTGTATCTAATAGGAATGAACTAGTTTAAGGCTCTGGGAAAGTGTTTTAAGATTGGACTAATGTGACTTAATACTATAAATATCTCAAATAACAATAAATTGTAAGCTCAATATAATTTGAATTTAAATCTTTACAGTGTTGATTGTGGAGGTTTATAAGTTTAAAATTTTTCTGGAAGGTTAAAAGGCTAAGAATGTCTATGTGAAGACTAACAAAATTGAGCACCAGACCTCCAACGTATTAAAACTATTTCAAAATTATATCTTCTGAGACTGTGTGATAAATGGGTATTAAAATACAAATGGGTCATTGGAGTCAAATATAAAATTTTAAATAAAAGCCATAAAAAAGCATAGGTCAAAGGTCATATTAAAGTCAAATTAGATGAAAACATGTTGTTCAATAAATGATTAAAGTGATATTGATTCTTCTATTGGAAAAAGTGTATATTTACATAATATTATGAACAAAAATAAACTCTTCATTAAAAATATTAAAATATATGTATCAAACATTTAAAATAACATGTGGGCAAACAGCTTTATGAAAATAGTTTATTTCACTGAAATAAAAATAAATCATGAAATTAGACTGACATACAAAATAAATAACTCCAATTGAAAGTACAATATAAAGTGATAAAAGTAAATTATACCCTTAGACGAAGTGTTCCACATGTGTTATGTTACCCCACATATTAGGTTTTAAAGAAAATTCCTGCCAGTTTTCCACAGAAAAAACTGAATAGCATGAAATTAATAATTTTTATACCAGAGTCAATAAATCAAAACTATATGAAGTTACTCACTTCTCTAATAATCATAGAAATTGAATGGAGACAACGAGATACTATTTCTTACTCATCAGATTTACAAGTTATCAATTGATGAAACAAAGGTGATGAGATTCTGAAGAAATCTCCATAAACTGATTATGTAAGGTGCAGAAGTCTGTGATATAGCTGTGCCACTCTTCAATCTGATTCCAAGTTAGTAGATCTCATGTCTGTACAGACCTGATTTCTAAGCATACTCTCATAGATTTGCATGAACTGAATGGCCAAGGACATCAATTTATTTTCTCTCACTGCTAAAGGACAGAAATCTAAATTCAAAGAATATGACAAGTAATTCACAGATCCTCTGAGAAAGAATTCCTCCCTCTTTGGTCCCATCACTCTGGTATCTCTGGACCATTCCTGGCACTTCTTACTATTTGAAAACATATCCCTGAAATATTTGCATCTCTCCACCAGCCAGTCTTGCCTATCTGTATATGAATTTCCCTATTCTGATGAAGACAAAGCAATAATATTAAAACTTACCTTTATACATAATGGATTCATTTTTCTATTCTCCTTTTAATTGAAAATAGATTTTCTTTCATACAATATTTTTATTGAAGTTTCCCCTCCTCCTATTCCTTCCAGATTCTCCCTGCTTTCCTACAAACCAAACCCACACACTTTTTCTCTTTCATTAGAAAATAAACTAATGATAATGATGATGATTAAAATAAATTATGGCAAAATAAGATAAAAACAAACAACCAGAATAAATAGGGCAAAACAAACAGAAAATGAGCCAAAAATGCAGAAGAAACACATATAGACACTGAGACACACACATTTACACACAGATGTTGTGATATTTTAATTGTGCTAAAATGTGATTTTATTTGTATGTTAATTAAATAAAGTTTGCCTGGAGATCACAGGTCACATAGCAAGATCACACAGAGAGCCATAAGCAGAAGTCAGGCGGTGGTAGCCCATACCTTTAATCAGATCACATGGCAGGCAGAGTCTCTGTGTGGTCAAGGACACAGCCAAGCATGGTGACATGAGCCTGTAATCCCAGTAGCAACCACAGAGACTTGGAGGTCTGTATAGACAGGCAGTGACAAGGAAGTCATGTGGTTGGGCTTAGAGCCAATGAAAAAGCAGAACAGAAAGTCAATAAATAGACGGGTTAGACGAGAAGAAGTTCTGTGGGGAAGTGTTGGTGAGGTGGGAAGACAAGGCTAGTCTTGACTCTTCGCTAGTTCTCTTTGGCTATTACCTATGTATTTGGCTCTGGGTTTCTTATTTAATAAGACTGTTTAGAAATTCATCTACACACAGAAAACCCATAAAAACAAAACTAGAAAATGTAATATACAAGCAAAATATCTGGAGTGAAAAACAAACCCTGGAAAAGAATGATGAGACAATATTCCTCCAAAAATACCACTGGGTTTCTTTTGCATTGGCTATCTACTGCTGAGCATAGGGTATGCCCTTAAATGAGTTTTTTATACTCAATGAGACTCTGTTGGAGAAAACAATTTTTTCGGTTATGAGCAGTTGTCAAGTGGAGATAGATTTTAGGTTAGGGGATTTTAGGCTAGGGATGAGGTCTTGTGTCTAATGCCTTTATCAGCATTGGAACATCATCTGGTGCAGACCTGTGCAGGCCCTGTGCATACTGCCACAGTCTCTGTGAGTTCATACATACTTCAGTACTGTTGTGTCTATAAGTCCTTGTTTCCTGGTGTCTTCTATTTCCAGTAGCTCTTACAATCTTTCTGCCTCCTCCTCTTCAGTTCCCTGAGCCCCAAGGGGAGGGATTAGACAGAGTTATCCCATTTAGGACTGAATGTTCCAAGGTCTCTCACTTTCTGCACAGAATGGACTCATTTTAACTTAGATGAAGCTGCAGAAATTCTATTAGAAACAAAAACATATTTTAAGGGTCTTAATCATCTAGTGGTGGTGAACCCAATTTTGTGAGAAATTATATAATCAAGTACCCTGGTCATGCCTTTAACTACATGGCATTATTTGTGACATAAAAGGAATAATATTTAACAAGAAAATACATCACAATACTATATGTCTTGGGTAAAAATGTAAACCAACCATCTGTCCATTATTATAAGTAATGACTAACCAATGACATGGATGCATGGTGTGACTATTGAAGGTAATAAAACTTAAGAACATAGTAGGTGTCAAAAGGTATGGTTATAGATGCTTACATGTAGGGAAGATGAAAATATATAGAACATTTTGTTGACAAATATGAAATAAACTATATAAGCATTCAGGGTTACCTGTACATTAACGTTAGGACACTGGTTATCTTTAAGGTGGGAAACTGGTAAATGAGATTAGGGACAAATAAATGCCTCAATATATTTATAAGTTTCATGATCATTACAAGGCACAGAAATTTGAATAAAGAAGTTAAAATATCTATATCTAATACAATTGAAAGACAGGTGTAGAGTGCATTAAGTTCTTTGAACTACTGATTTATGAGAATAAAATTCTTCGTTGTTTGGAGTTATCCTCTACATCACAGGATATCTAGATAGTTAATGACCTTGTTGGTTTCTGTCCACTAGATGCCAGTAGCAAACCTCACCATTTCTCAAATTGGGACAACACAAAATGTAAGGAAATATTTTGTGTGGGAGTAAAATTCATCTCTGGATGAGAAACAATACAGGGTTTATTTAAATTAGGTTGACGTAATATGATAATATATGTGTAATTCTTGTATTTTTGATTTCATACAGTATTGAAGATAACTGTCACCATAAGACCATGTAAACCAATTATTAAATGTACTATATTATACAGATCTAAAAGAACAAGTAACCTAGAAAACTTGCAAGTTTTTGCGATTGTTTAAAATCGATACATCAAGGAAAGAAAATTCCATTTTCACTAAAGACATGCAAAGGTTTTTCCAGGTTGTAAAAGAATGGCAAATGATCAGCAGATGGGAACAAACACAGACTCACAGCCAGAACTCAAGCAGAGAGTGAGAGACCTTGGATCACTCAGCCCAAAACAGAATGTCTTTATCAAGTCCCTTCCCTCAGGGTTCAGGGAACCCTGGGAAAAGTAGATGGGAAGAGTGTTAAGATCCAGCATGGTTAGAGGACACCAAGAAAATAAACCCCTTTAAATCAACGAGATCAAAGTACTTATGAACTCAGAAAAACTGAGGCAGTACGTTCAGGGCCCTCACTGGTCTGCACCAGTTGGTGTCCATGAGTTAAAATGAGAAGTAGGCAAACGCCCCCATCCCTAACCTAGAACAATCTCTATTTGATAACCACTTGCTGGTGAAATTTTAGTTTTCTCTAAAGGAGTCTCCCTAGGGAAATAAACAACTCTTAAGGATAGGCCCCATGCCCAGTAGTAGATGGCCAACAGAAACAAAAACTCACCGGCATCTTTTGAGGTTCCTTATGTCATGGTATTGTGTCTAGTCTTTTCCTATTCTTTTGTGTGTGTGTGTGTGTGTGTGTGTGTGTGTGTGTGTGTGTGTGTGTGTGTGTGTGTGTGTGTTGTTTATAAATATATGTTCTTTTCTTTTTTTATCTCTTAGAATTCTGGTTGTTTTCTAATAAGAGATAGAGGAAGGGTGGAGCTGGATGGGAAGGGAGGTGAAGAGGAAGTTGTGGGGAGTAGAGGGAGGGAAAACTATAATTAGAATATGTTACACAAGAAAAGAAGTATTTTCAAAAAATGAAAAGTGGAAGAGGGGCTAACATTTGAAGTTGAAGCAACTTGAAGGAAACAGAAACTTTTTTCATACTATTATAGAATGGTAGCTCCAAAAGTGCTAACACACAGGGTCTCTAAGTTTCATGTTGTCAGTGACAGGAGCTTTTATATATATATATATACAGAACAAATGGTTGTATGAAAACACAGAGCAATGTGGCCTGTGATAAAGTGGGACAGGCACCTCTCAAGCCAAAGTAAACAATGTGGAGGGCCCAGTCTGGCTATGAGCTTAACAGCCACTGTTTTAAAATGTATGGCGAGCTGTAGCAAGACATTATATTGGTAGTGGGTAAATAATTGTAGTCACTATTCTGGCAGAATGCTGGTGTATTAAAATTACCTTGAGAGATATAAAACTTCATCTTTGGAAATATTATAAAAATTAAGATGAATGTATTCATTCTCTACAATTTGATTTCCAAAAACTGTTGTCAAAATTATAAAATTGCTATTTGTTTTAGAAATAAGTAAACCGTGTAAAACTGCACATGAACATGCAAAGCATTTAAACTATCGATAGCAATCTTGTGTGAGAACAGAGTTTGTTTGCAAAACACACCTATATTTCAAAATTGAGGTGGGCTAGACAATCAAGCATGTCAGTGGCATAATAATTTGAGATAACATAGTAGAACAGAATAAGTCAGTGGCAAGTTCACACTCACTGAAACCTTTGATGATAATTGACACTTTGAGGGTAACTGAACCCTTCAATTATCATCAAAGGTTTCAGTGTAATCTGATTTTATTTTGTTTCTTCAACATATATTAAAGTAAGTAGATATTGCAGATTGATGACATTTGTGTAACAATATGTGCAAAATAATTAGGAATTCTCTAGATCGATCAACCTAAATTTCAACTAAAATATTTGGAAGGAAAATATCTAAGAATATCTTTGTGATTCGGGAATATTCAAAAGTTCTTTTAGAGTAGTGACAGAAAGTAATAATAACAAAGAAACAAAATGAAAAGTTAGACTCCATCTAATATTAACAATAAATTGTTAGATTTTTAATTGAAAAGTCATCTCATTAGGAAAAAAATAGAAATGTAACAAATTCAGAGAAAAACAGGAATAAGTTGAGTTAGTGACTCCTGCCAGGGTATTTAGAGGACTTGGATAAGTTGATAATAACAAAGAAACTAATTTAAAATGAGAAAAAAATCTAGAAATTCCAGAAAGAACTCTGTAAGTATAGCCAAAAGATACTTGAAAATAAAATTACTACCAAAGTAATCTAGAAAACGCCCACAGAGAGCAAAATGAAATATCCACCAATAGGCAGTATGTCATACACTGAGAAGGGAATTGATTGTTGGAAAAACTGAAAATGGTACAATAAGTTAGAAGCAAATATAGTCCTTTAATTTTGTTTATATTTGTCTGCTGGATATGTTTGGGACTACAGAAAGAGATGAAAGGAGGTATCTCTTTCTTAAATTCTATGAATATTTTATGAATACCTTTCAAAAACTTTCCTCCAGGAGACTTGAATTGGACATGTGGTATTGATTCCTGACATTATATCATTAGCATAAATGAATTGCACAAAATAATGGATTCACTAGTATATTCCCCTGCATGTTTCCCTCATCTCTCCATTTATCTCTTCCTTCTGTTTTTCCTAATTGGCTTCTATTAAAATTTCAAAATTTTCTTATATTATATATATATAATAGCATACTTGTACAAATTTTGATTTTTTCATTTGAAGTTATAGACTCCAACACCATCCTTTTTCTAGAAAATGACCGATTTCATTTTTTTAAAGAGAGTACTCCATTGTGCTAATGTACTTCAAATTCCTTTATCGCTTTATCCACTAACACCTATGTGGATTCCAAGACATGGTACTGGAAACTGTTTCACAATAAATATATCTCCATTGTATATTGACTTTGATTTCTTTAAGTATATTTGTAGGAATAATATATATTGATTTTTAGCTTTTTCAGAGCCTTTAATGGTGATTTCTTTAGTTTTCAACAACTTCTTTCCCCTGTACACTGTCAGCAATGACTGTTCTTTCTTATTGATGATAAACATTCTCATTGTGGTGAGATAGAACCTCAACTTCATTTTGGTTTGCAGTTGTCTGATGATTAAATTTGTTATTGACCATAGATGTCTCACGTGTTCATTGATGATGCATATTTTTCTTTTAAATAATGTCTGTTGAACTAATTTGCCCATTTGTTAATTGGATTACACATTCTTTAGTGTTTTTGTTCTCTATATATTAATTCCCTGTAAGATGAATTATTTTTAAAGAATTTATACCATTTGGGTAATCTGTCTCTTGATTCTATAAATTTTCCCTTTTGCTGCATTAAAGCATTGATTGGATTAAATTTGTAGATTTTTATTATTTTACTTGAACAAATGGATGAGCAAATGGAATCTTCAGATAGTCCCATCTATCCATAAGTGTTGAAATGTTTCACTTATTTCCTTAAAAATATAAAAGTTTCAGGTCTTATATTAATGGCCTAGATCCATTTCTCATCTTAATTTTGTATAGGATGAGGGGTAGCGGTCTTGTTTCTGGTCTTGTACACATTGATATCCAGTTTTACAGAAAATATTTGTTGGGTAGACCATGTTTTCTTCAATGCAGATTTTTGGCACATACTATATTCATCTAATCTTTTAAAGATTTTGCCAATTATAAAATCATTGTAGATTTCATATTTATGTGGTACATGAGTTTGAATATATTCTGACAGGTGTCTCACAATATTCATAATTAGAATGATAATGAAAATGTTTCTGAGGCCAATAAGAAGACTCAGTGGGCAAAAATACCTGCCACCTAGACCAGAGGTCTAAGTTTGAACCCCCAAATGCTCATGGTAAAGCCAATAGCTGGCTCATGTACATTGGTCTCTGACCTCCCAAACTCAGCCAAGGAATTTGCCACCATAACCAAATAAACAAATAATCATGATTTTAAATGTTTTCACGTCTCTAGGTAAGTTATCATATGCCATAATTGTATGTTGTTCTCATTATTGGAACATGCTTGACAAACATGCTAGTACTGAGTCACGTTGTCAGCCCATGAACTGTTTGTATCTACCCACTGTGAAGAATTTTGGTTATATTTAAGGTGACAATTCTTTATTATATTCAGCTAGATAAAGCATATTAACTTATTACTTAACAATGCTAGCCTTTTAATAGAGGGTGAAAATTATGTCACATTCACATTTATTTCCATGCTGCTTACAATAATGCATGGCATGTGATAAAAACTCAATAGATATTTGTTGAATAGAGAAAAAAGACTGCCAGAATGCAATCTGTGCAATCCTATGAATGTTTATGAGTTTACTATTTATGTCTCCATAAAAATTGACATTTTAAGAGGCTGTATGACTTGCTGAATATCTATAGTTAATATATATTGCCAGAAATAGACGAATGCTTTTCAATAATCTGAGTAGAATTGTTTCAGTGCTTTAAAAATTAACCTCAAAGATTCTGCCAAGCAAGATATGTATATGCATCTTTTAATAATACAGGATAGATTATAATTTGAGAAAACTAAGGTATATACAAATGATGAATGTATTGTGTGTGTGTCCATTACCTACTCAAATGATTTTCAGAGCTTGAAGAGCCTTCAGTTAGAGGCAATCATTCTTTGCTTACTTAGGTGGAAAGAACCCTTAGAGAAACATTTTCTTCATGTATTTATTTATCTTACTTTAGTGGAATATAGTGATTCTTTGATAGGTTTTTTTTAAATGCATATTTTTGCATCTTTTTCTAAAAGCCAATTACTAAGCCTAACAGTGTTTGGGAGTATAAAATCTCAAATAGTTTACTAGAATTTTTGCTTAAATGTAGGTTTGAGTGTATGTGTTTCCTGTATAGTTTAGGTAATTTCACGTATTACCTTTGTCTTTGACAATTTCTATTAATGCAGCTGAGTTCTCTGCTGACTGTAGCACTTTCCAAATTAGATGTCTGCATGCCAGGAAGCCAGTTGTTTTTGCTCCCTTTGTCACTTTCTCGGGGATAGGCACTTACTTCAAAGAAGTCAACTTCAGATTCTGCTAGAATCTTACTCTGGCTGATCAGTGAAGATTGTTGGTAGAAAGCCAGGAGAGGAAATGAAGGCTTTCATGTTTCCAAATATAGGAAATACATGTGTCTTGAGTGCCCTGTAATGAACTGCAAATAGCTCTTATAGATGTAAAGGAAGGGAAATTTAGCCATGTGATATCATTAAAAAAATGAAGTCATAGGAACAGGATGTTTGAGTTCGTGTGTGTACAACATGCACATTGTATAAAACTGAAAAAAGTTGGTAACATACAAAATGAGTTCAGAGACACCCAAGTGAATCCAACCCATAGCATTTTGGTAAGCAACATCCCAGTTTGTCTATCAAAAACATATTTTAACTTTTTTACAATTATGTGTCTCTGTGTGTAGGCATGTATGTGTACACCGTGTTTCCTGTGAAGGACAGAGGGATTGGATTGCCCTAGGTAAGAGTTGGAATTACAGGTAATTGTAAGCTGTGGGATGTGGTTGTTAGATCTCAAACTTGGGTCTTCTGCAAAAGATGTACATGCTGTTATCTGCTCAGCAATCTCTCCAGTAAATTTATATGTCATTATCATAATGTGTTTGCTTCATTATTATCTTCATTATATTTACTTAACAATAGTTTTAGATGATCATTCAATTCCAATATGATCTGTCAATGATACTAGCTAGACACAGATGTTTTGTCAAATTGGTCATTGACCATTAGAGATTCAATCTCATCTTCCTTACAACACTATTCTGATCTCTGCTTCCATACCAATAGCATTTTAAAACTAATTAATTTAATTATGTATGTTTATGTGTATAGTGAAATAATCTGATGCATATAGATGGATTTATGACTACGTGAAAGCACTTACAGTCACCATTACTTTCAACACTTAAATTTTTATAGCAACAGTGCAATTATTTGCTTTTTGGAGTAAGTAGTAACACTTTTCATTAACTTAAATATAAGTAGGATTTCATTAAACAAAGCACCAGCATGATACAATTGAATAAACAAGTGACTCGGATTCTGATCCAAATTAATTATGTGAACTGGAATTGATCTGAGTCCCTTGGTCTGCTTCTTTTTCTTTAAAGTAGATATTTGGTTGAATAAGTTCAGCTTATTTTCTAACACAAGTATTATCATGTCACCTTAGATGTTTCTTAAATATCTGACAATAAGAAGCTAGCAAGTAGGCGGTCAAGTTAAAGCCCTTGCTATTGAGCCTAATGACACAAGCATGATCTGTGGGTCTCACGTGGTAAAATGAGAGGCTCCTGACTTCTATTGGAACTTCATGGCACATATGCAGGAGTACACACACACACACACACACAAAAAAAAAAAAAAACCTTTCAAGATTCTAAAGCCCGAATGCTGTATGATACCTGAGCACAAAGCACAAAGCATCTTTATTGTTGTTTTCAAGGTACTAAATCCATTTTCCAACTGTACACTACTTTTGTTGTTGTTGTTTGGCTTTGAAGGTTCTACCTGAGACACCTCTTCATCTTTCAGTGTGTGAAGAATGAAGATTTACAATCACAAGACAAGCATACCGTATGATTCTGACCTTTATTGAGTAATCAGCTATCAGGACACCAATTCTCCAGCCAGTGATTCTTCAACAGATAAAACTCAAGAAATTCTATGATTTCTTTCCATAATTTACTTTCTTTTAAAAAATGTCTATATTTTGAGAAATTGTACTTATTTGGCATTGAATATTTACTTATTAAAATTATGTTCCTTATAGATGTAATCTTTACTTTTATTCATTCACTTTGACCTTAAATGATTATTCAAACACTAGGACTGGAAAAGTGAGCCATGACAAGTAGAACCAGGGCACGACTTCACTCAGTGTGATCCCCTATTATACCATATGTTGGTACATGTATTTGAAGATTGTCTTCAAATAATTCAAACCTGACACGTGTGGCCTACTCAATCTACTGAGACATGATCTTTCCACACAATCCTTCATATCCCCCAGTCCAATAGGAGGCTAGTATCTAATCTCTTTCATGGTTACATATTTTTAAATATTACGTAGCCGTTTTGTTTTCAAGGCTGATTTTGCCAATAGTTGGTCATAATGGCCCTACTTTCTCGCCCTGGTGGGATGCTCTATTGATTTGGCATAAAAACAAATGCATAGCATCACAAAGAACTGGGTGACAGGAGAACCTATAAGGATGTTGCTTGTATTACTTTTTAGACCATGGTCACCTCTGTGAAAATGCTTCTAACTAAAATTAATACCTCAGATAGATTCTTTCAGTGTTTTCTTCCCCTAAAAATATTGGTTACTTTTTGCATACTACTTGAGAAAAGACAATTACCTGAGTAATGTTATGAATAGTAGCCAAATTCTTGTTTCATGCTCCTTCCTTTTCATTATACCTATCGATGGATTTTTAGAATCCACATAATGAGGTGACATGGGGAATGAATCTGTAAGCACACTCTTTCAAGAAAATGACCAGGGAAATAGAGGCCAACTAACTACATCTAGACTAAGCAATTCTGATTGACACAAAGGCTAAAATAGACACTTTGAAAGTCTAAAGATTGTTATAATCCTTCTTCATATAAGTAATCAGTATCAATATACTGTGGCTCTCCTTATATAACACAGAAATCACCTTAGTTAATTTTGAGCTCAGAGTTTATACTCTCTCAGAGGCAGATAAACAAGATTGTGAAAACGTAAGAGCCAAAACTAGTTCCACTTTATACCCACAAATCAGGATCTATTCATCCATGGTAACCAGCTAGCTATCATACATTTATAAATTTATGTTTTGTTTTATATATGACTTTTACATTTGACTGTCCTTTTTATCCTTAAACTTCAGTTACATCTTTCCCCATTATGAATCACAGCAACAAACTTGTTGTTATATCCCTAGTGAAGTTGTAGTAATTAAAAAAGTACATCTATCTTTGTCTGTAACTTCATTCATACAGAGAAACTTTCTCCAGAGCATGTGGCTGTAGATTAATACTGCTCACTCTCACAGACAAATACTTTCATCTCATGAACAAAATTGTGCACTCCAATTCATCAGTCTTTCTCCACTGTCTATACAGGAACTAACACTTTTGATTTTTCTTCTACAGTCATAGCCTCTATTTCTACAGAAGTAATGACTAAGTTTAACTGCTCTAAGATGTATATTTATTAATTTTTTTATTCATTGTACATACCAACCACAGATCCTCCCCTCTTCCCTCCTCCTACCCACCCCCAGCCTTTCCCCATAACTCACCCTTTATTTCCTCCTTCAACAAGGTAAGACTTGTTCAACTATGTTCATAGCAGCATTATTCGTAATAGCCAGAACCTGAAAACAACCTAGATGCCCCTCAACCAAATAATGGATAAAGAATATGTGGTACATTTACACATTGGAATATTACCTAGCAGTAAAAAACAATGGTATCATAAAATTTGCGGGCAAATGGATGGGACTAGAAAATATCATCCTGAGTGAGGTAACCCAGACTCAGAAGGACAAACATGGTTTGTACTCACCAATAAGTGGATACTAGATGTAAAGTAAAGGATAACCAGATTACAACACGCAGCTCCAGAGAAGTTAGGTAACAAGGAGGACCCTAAGCGGGACTCATGGATCACTCTGAGAAGGGAAATAGATGAGAGCTCCATGAGCTTGATTACTTTAGCATCATGTATTTATGCACACAGTCACCTCTCTAGTTTTATATCATCTAGCTACCTATCATCTATCACTAATTTATTGTTAATCTTTCTATCATAAACTTAACATTCATCTAGCTATGCTGTATCACTCATGATCTATCTATCTATCATCTATCTATCTATAATCATCTATTTACCTACCTATATATTATTTCTTATCTATTTAATCATCTGTTATCTACATAGGTAATCTGTGTATGGATCTATGAATTTATCACTAATATCAATTTTCATATGTCTATAGTTAATCCACCTATATTTGTCATCTATTGATCTTCACATCTATCATTTATCAATTTAAAATATACCACCTCTGTCATTTATTTGTCACTTCTTTACCATTTATCATCTATCACTTATCTATTAACTATCCATGCATCAAGGAACTGATCTAATAATCTATCTTTATTATTATTATTCTTGCTTAAACTTTTATTATCTGTCTATACAAAGAGTCTTTTGTGAAATCCAAATTTCTGTTTCTGCTTGCTTAAGTTCAGTGTGAATACCAAATAGGTACTGCAATACTTACTGTGGAAATAGTCTCTTAACTTTTTCTTCACATACTGGGTTTGTTTTAGTCCATCTCCAGTTCCGTTATAAACACTTTAACCAAAAATTTAGTTTGTGCTTTCAGACTACTATATTCATTCCATTTAGATTTGAACTAGTCCTCAACACTTCTGTTGATATTTTATTTCCTGAACTAAAATCACTGATTTCCTAGATTATTGGAATCACCCTCACCTGCTGTTCCTTTTTTGGAACAATATCATGAGACACCCATAGAGTTCATACACTCACTGTCTCACATTTTCATTAATCCCCTTCTCAATTGACCAATGTATAGTAGCTAATAATCTATCCCATTTTTAAAATTTTTTGTTTATTTTTCTTGTACTCACATGTTAACATGCTCTTTAATTTGCATATTTTATAATTTTATTTTCTATGTGTACATAAGAATGCATGTTGTTAACAAAAATATCTTTGTTCATTTTTTAATTGGGGTAAAGTGGAAATTAAATAAATATATTTTTTCTAATCAGAAGAATCTTTGTTGTTTATTGGTAATACTTTTCATCTGGAATCTACCATGTGGCCCTATGTTATTTTGGTGCTTGCTTGTTTTTAATTTTTAAAATATTTTTGAGATTGTAATCTAATTACAAGATTTCTCTCCTTTTCTCCCTCAAAATCCTCCCACAAAACCTCACTACTTTTCTTCAAATCCATGGCTTCACTGTTTATTATTGCATACATAAATATATATACATATATATTCCTAACTATAACCTATTTGGTTTATATAATATTATATAACATTGCTCTATATAATATTATTGGTTTGGTCTATATAATATCATTTGTATAATTTTAAATTTTGTTATTAATTAGCAAATCAGTTACTTTGTTAATATTAGGTTTTCTGTAATTTTACAGAAATTGTTTACTGTGGGAAAACTAGAACAAGCACATATTTTAAAAATTAAGAATTTTTTTATGTCTATTTCTCAGGGGAAAAAGTAAAATGATTAAGATTGTTTTGGCCACTAGTCTTACATCTGTTAATTTCAGGAGAGTATCTGTTAAGCTTCCTGGCTCCCTTGTCTACAATCTCCCTCTTCCTTCCGGTCCTAATTCAATTTTTCTGACAAGTTGGACATGATTTCTCTTAACACTTACATCCCCCCATCAAGGCAAATGCAGTCTGCTCAAACATATGGTCTCTTCTGGACAATATTTTAACTTTAATTTATTCTGCACACTCCTTTGACTTGACAGTCTCCAGGGACCATGAATGCCTGGGCTGGAGGCAGATCAGATGGAGGTCTCTTGGACGTAGGGACTAATAAGAAAATTGCTTGTGATTCTCACAGACAGCAACTGTTCTGCACGGCTTTTCCTGGGAAGATGGATGTTGCACAAGTATCTCTTCACCCAGACAGAGAAATGACAACACACCAAAGTGAGAATTTTTTTTCCAAAGACTGCATTAACAAATCAAATTTACTGGGGCTACTTACAGGAATGTGAGGGAGGGGTAGTTTCAGAATCGGGGAGAACTGAAGGTAGCTATCACTGAAATGTCCACTCCGCAGTAGATGATATCTTAGGAAAGCTGAAGTCCTGTAGAATGTGAAGGCACTTCAACAGGTTGCAGAGTCTCTTTCCCCTATTCTCCAACAGTAGTTTCCAGATTGTATAACCTTGTTGTACAAGGACATATTGTCCAAGGAGTTGTCAAGAGACATGTGAAGAGTGTTTACTCAAGAGTCAAATGAGTATTTCTTCTACTTTCTGGAGGGAATTCTTCAACTTAGAACTCCCTGAGCATTCAGCAGCCTCCTTCCACGTTGAAATGGTTCATCTCTGAGGAAATTGTTACACAAAAGTGGCATTTATATATACTGAAAGTTCATTACCAACTTTTGTTATAAATAGTGAAACCATAAGGTGCTAATATGACTTCAGAGAGGATACCTCACTGTTATCTGCTTGTCCCAGTATTCTTATTTATGAGAACAAGAAAAACTGAGTTTCTTTTGTGCTTTATTTCTTAGGATTTTTATTCTAGAACATTTCTGTTGTTTACCATAGAAGAAATAAACCAATAAATGTAAGATATACAAAGGCTTATGATCTTTATGGATGACCAGTAGTTATTTTCTTTCAGTCTAAATTGACATTCTCAAAGATAAAGACTCAACAAGTTCATTACTTGCAATTCTATAGAGAAAATAGTAGTTTTTAAAATGTCACCAATATGTACTATACAAACATTCTTGAATATGTCAAACAGGCAAAGCTATTATGGATTGTGTCTACAGAATCTCTGATTGATCAATGCAATAGACAAATATGAACTAAGATGTCATACTTTTTTTCTGAAGATGGCTCTAGATTTATTAAACTATATCATAGTTCTGTCATAAACATTTTGTTAGTGAACTTTCTTTGCAACAATAAATCACACAGGTTTGCACATATTGGCATGTTTAATAATGAAAGCTCTCTTAATAATTGGCAATTAAGTAAATGAAAAGACACTTCTGAATGTTTTATAGAACTGTCAAGGATATCGGTTCAAAAGCAATGCAACCATTATAATGATAAAGCAAATGTTCATAGTGCTTCTTATAGACAAACACTTCTGTAAGTATCACTCATTTCCTCTTTCAATAAATGTGTACAGAATGCATGATCTACATCAAGTGCTGTTCTGGGAACTTGGGATGAAATGTAAATAAACAAATGAAAAGTTAAGATTCCTGTGAGTATGGACCATTATTGTGAACAAGACTTGTGGTAAACAATCAGCATTTATTGTTGCAAAATAAATAAATTACTGTGTTATTTTTAGCCAAACATTGTATAACTAAAACTCATGCATTAAATTTCTAAATTACAGGGGTTAGAAAAATATCTCAGCATTGAACAGAACTGGCTGAAATTCCAGAGGATCTGGGTTTGATTTTCAGCACACACATGGTGGCTGAAAAACTACTGTAACTCTGATTATGGTACACAAATATTCATACAGGCCATACATCGACTCATACATAAAATAATAAGTAAAATCTTAGTTACATTGTATCATATTATGACCTGGTTTGGAAATAGGATCTTTTCAGAGGTAATACAGATAAAAATAAGATGAATATAATATACCACAGTCAATGTGATTTGTAGGTTTCTATATTAGGAAATTGAATGTGAACACAGGTGTTTACACAACTTCATGGGAAACTGAAGAGATCAGGATGATATTTTGAAAAGTCAAACTGTAGTAGATATCAGAAAGTCAGCAAAGTTGTGCAGGAGGTTCAGAAAATTCACCCTCACAGCTCTCAGAAGGAAAGAATCTTTCTAACAACCTGATATTGGATATCTAGACTACAGAATAAAGATAACTCATTTCTGTTTTAAACCACCAATTTTTAGTACTTTCTCATGGTACAGCAGCAAAATAATTCAAGTGGAAAGATAGCATGGAAAAATGTTTTGGATAGTCAACTATGAGTGATTCTTCACTTTCCTCAAAGATCCACACCAGTCTTTGCTTCCCTAAATGGGATATTTACCTCTATGTATTAAGTACCTCATGTTGTTTTAATCAGTGCCAGGAGATCAAAGTCAGGTGCTAAAAGTGCTAGAAATATAGTGCAAGAAAATGCATGACTGTTTCTAATTTTACTCTCTATGAATCAACTGCTACGCTTTAAACTTGGGCCAAGTCTTAGATAGGTAGATAGATGATAGATAGATAGATAGATAGATACATAGATACATAGATACATAGATACATAGATACATAGATACATAGATAGATACATAGATAGATAGATGATAGGTAGATAGATAGGTAGATAGATAGGTAGACAGAGACAGATTATAGTTAATACATATCATATATAGGATATGTAGATACATATATAGACATAGATTGATATAAATGACATTGACATAAATGAGACAGATATAAATGATATAGATACATACATAGATGTAGGTGCCCTGGTTTCATTTCTGTTACTATGATAAAATATCCTCACAATATTTAACTTAGGGAGTAATGGGTTTATTTTAGCTAACACAATTTCAGGATATATTCCATAAGTTCAAGGATGGCATGGTGGAAAGAGTTTGAAGCAGCTAGTCATATTACGACCACACTCAAAAGTGAGAGAAACAAATACATGCATGCACACTTGCTTGCTTGTGCTCAGGTCGATTTGTCCACCCTTGTCTAGTTCAGGATCTAAGCAACACCCACACTCAGCTGGTTATTCCCTGATCCATGAATTTAATTATGATAAACACTTGTAGGCTAACTAAATGTAGACAATCTGTCATTGAGGCTCCTTCTTTCATTAGCTCTAGATTATGTCAAGTTGACAATAAAGTTAAGCATCTCAATGTGAATATATATATATATATATATATATATATACACACATATATATGAATGTATATATACTTTTTGAAAATATATATAATTTGATAGGTGAGTGAAAAATGAGACTAGAAGAGAAGTTTTAGGAAATTAGTTTAAAGCTTTTTCTTCTTAAAATCATTAAAATGAAATGAAGAATAAAACATATGGAGGGACTGACTAATATAGAAATGGTATAGTGCACTAAAAGCCATCCGGAGACTCATTAAAGCCAAATTGAATTTTTCATTGGCATCTTTTTATATTATATATAATTCTAAAATAACATATTCATGGAAAACTCAGAAAACTACCATCAAGAGAAATAAACTATATATAAACATTCACCTTAGACAACTTTCATTTTTAATGAAGTTTGTTCTTTCACAATATAATGGCTACATTTGTAAGCAAAATTGCATGTGGACAAAAATCTAATTTTGTGAGAGGATAAATAAAAATTGTGTGGACAATCAAATTCTTAATAATAAAGAAATGTTGTGCCTTTTATTCTATTTTGAAATAAAATTTAAAAAATAACCTGCTTGAGTAAAATTCTGCTAATAAAAATGTTATTTCTTGTTCTCTGACCTTTCTGACTTTGTGTCTATTGCTGTCTTCCATCTGCATAATTTTGACTATACATGATCACAATCTCCAGTGATGGAGCTAAAGCAAAAACTGCATCATGTTTTTAAAATAGAGAAACAACCGAAACATATAGGGTTTTTCTCAGAACGTTGTGTTGTAGATGCATCTGTGAAGCTGTCATTCCCTTGCAGAAAAGCAGCCATCACTTCCATGTTCGTCAGATCCAGGATTTGATGGCAATGCCAGTGTCTGTGGTCTGAGTGATGCAAACCATGTTTGCCCATTAATCAAATGCCACTTATCTCATTTGCTCGATGAAAACTTACACAGTAGGAAAACTGCCTCAAAGAGCCTTTGCGGCAGCTCTCGGAGAAAGCAATTTTTCTCCGCACAGCCTAAATAGAATTAGAAAGTATTTTGTTTGTGTTTCCTTCAGCTAGCATTGCTTTAATGAATTGAAACCTACAAAGGGCAAATGAAAACTGAAACTCTTTCTCTTCGTACTTTCTCCATGGTGAATAAAATGTTTTTAATTATAGAAACAATAACATGACATCCTTCTGGCCTCATTACTAATTAGCTGAGTCATGATCACTATATGGTTAAACTCTATATCTATCTATCAATTGATCAGTCTATCAATCTATCTATCTATCTATCTACTATCTATCTATCATCTATCTGATAAGTGTGTGCTTATGTATATGTTTGTGTATAGACTTAGTTCATCCTAATGATTAGATAGTATCACTATCTGAATTTTATACATTGAAATTTCTCCTGTTTTTAAAATCATTACTACTTTTATTAGTGGGTGTCTGGACAGTAAGGGAACCATCATTTTTTATCTCAATGTAGGAGAAGGCATACTTCTCTTAGCACATCTGGTCACATCATAGGTATCACAGAAAGACATCTGGGTAGCAGGTATGACTCTGAGACCCAAACTTCTGCAATTGCACAGACCATGTCTCTCTTGAGGAGGCAATACTGATGCAAATTAAAAAAAAATCATGTTTGGTTTTTTTCATACAGCTGATAAGCACCTGGACCATTATAGTCCCACCTTCACCAGTTTATCATGTTGTTCCTGGGCACTCATTTATTCTCTTTGAGACTCAGTATTTCCATCTGAAAAAATAAAGTTTTTAAGTATTTTGATTTTTACATTTTTATATAATATTGCTAACTAATACTACTTAGGTTATGTCTATTGTAGTATGCTTGTACATAAAGAATGTATACACACAAATGTGACTTAGCAATTGTGAAAATATAAATTATGCCAATGGATATAATAGCAATGGAACTCTATGTAATGTAAGTACCTGTTCATATTATATAATTTATTAACAATTTCTAAATAAGTTCACAAATACCCCCTGTGCTTAACCAGTTATAATTATGAACTTATGAGTCAGAATTCTAGAGTCTAGAAGCTTATTACTCTAGTTTGTGTCAAGTTGGCATAACACTAGCCAGCACACTCCCCAAAATAACACTTCTATGACATTGTCACTGGCCAAACATGAATCCTTACCACATGCAAAGTTTTGACCTGACCACAGATTTCATCATTAGTTACTACCTTCCCAGAGAAATTCAAGTTTGAGAAAGGTATATGAAAATTCTGACACCGATTTTAGTAAATTACAGGAGCAAATGTGGAAGCCATTATTCCAGTGCCAACTCAGGATAAGTGCATCCAGATAGAACTGGAAACCCCAACCAAAAATATGCCACATACTTCACTCGATATTCTTCACCTTGTTAATAAAAGTTGAATATCTGAATGCAAGTTAATAGTGCAAGGAAATCTGTGTCCTAGAAAATCTTCTTTGGATAAAGCCTTTTGTAGCAATTTAGTTTGACCTAAATGGTCACTGGAATGTTAAGAATAAAAATAATATGGTGGTTGAATACTTAGTACAGTCCCTTACTCATGGTAAAAATCTAATTGATTATGTTTTTTAATAAACCAAATACACTTCAAAAGCTAGAAAGGCATGGTTTCCAGCTCTGCCGAGTTCTGCAGTATTTAACTAGTATGAACTGAAAGGAAGCAGAATTTAGTGGTTGAACAGTGTTCTCTGTCGTACTTCCTCAGGGATTCTATGTTCGCTTGGATACTGTGGTGAAGAAAGTGTAATTTCACCATTATTTATATTATGTATTTGAGGTTATGTAATACCATGAAATAATAGCCCAAGTGAAGCAGGATTCAGATCCACAAGAAGATCTTTATGTAACCTTATGCTGATTTAGCTGACATTTATATTGGTATACATGTCTCCCTGGTAATGAGAATGAAACTATCATTCTTTTAGAGGATGATTTATAGTACTTCTTAGCTAAATATCAACTGATGAGCATTTTGTCACTGGCCAAACATGAATCCTTACCACATGCAAATTCTTACTACCTAGGCGGTTTTTGACATGATTTGGAATGTCATCTTACTCCAGGTTACATGACAGTTCTGAGTGTGTGTTTGAAGATAAGATGTGGAAAACATCCATGTTTTCGGATGTTCATCTTACTGCACAGCACATTCACTGTATTTTTCTCTGTCATTTGTACAGTTAACAATCATGTAGAAAAAGCTCAGTAAATATGTGTTGAATAAATTGTTTGAATGGACTTCTCTATAAATGGTGGAAGAAATGTTTGATACTATGGTGTCATGTGTCTGTGCCTTGCAAATAATTTTTATTCTTTTATGTAATTGAGATTATTTATTGACACTGTTCTACAACACAGTCTGCATAATCTTGTATTTTTTCTATTTTATTAATAGAGTTTATTCTTTAACAATCTTTCATGTGTACATAATGATTTATAATTATTCTCACCACTCATCTTCTTTTATCTCCCTACTGCATTTGTCTATTCTTCATCCTTAATAGCAGTCTCTTTTCCATGTTCATATACTTTTGTTTTTATTTTACGACCCCCTGAGTCTAACCTGGCCTATCCTCAAAATCATGGGTGTCAATTGGGAAGCATGGATCTGGGAGAGGCTCATGCAGCCATACCATTTCCTAGGTAGCTAGTGACTAGTGGAGAATGCGGAGAGAGGTAGTCATTATCTTCAGTTGTTCATCTATAGACATTTTCTGTGTCTCCATTATGCTCTTAGAATTTTCTAGTTTATTAAGGTGCAAAAGACTATTGCAATTAGTTGAGCTCTGACTACCTTAGTTAATTTTCCTTTGCTGTGATAAAATTCTGTGACAGAAATAACTTAAGAAATAAATGATTTATTTATCTCACAGTTCCATGTTGTAGTCCATCAGTCCCTTGTGGCTGGGAAGTCACAGCAGAAGTAGATTGGGAGGATTGGCTGTAGTTCAGCTGTAGTCAGAAGAACAATAAATGGTGCTCAGCTTGCTTTCTCTAATTATGTAATCCTAGATGCCCTGCACAAAGAATGATGACACCTGTAGTGGCCAAATCTTCCCATTCATTGACTATAACAATGATGATCCCACATGGACCCGTTACATGCTAACCAAATCTAGAAAATCTGTCACTTAGAATTTCTTCCCAGAGGATTCTAGACTGTGTAAAATTGGCATTTAAATATAGCTCAATAATCTTTTTGTAAAGAAAATATCTATGGAGCACCTGTTATAATATGGCAGTCGTATCCTTTTATGTGATAAAATGTAAGTAAATATATCATCTGTATAATAATATGAATTCATTACTTGAAGAAATTTTACAATTTGGGGCTATTTTATTATTTAACTGACAGGTGACATTGGGAATTTTTTTTTCATGTAAAACAGGATACTTTGAAGTATATGTGCATTACCCCTCACAGGTTACTTTAGTGGTGATGATATGTCTCTCTCTCTCTCTCTCTCTCTCTCTCTCTCTCTCTCTCTCTCTCTCTCTCTCTCTCTCTCTCATTTTTAGGAAAACAACCGAAAATCACTTTGCTATCCAATAGGTCTCTCAAACTTTATTCCTCATGACCCTCTATGCTGTGACTCCTCCAAGCATAATCTTCCCTTCCCAAGTATTCCTCCTTACTCCACCCTTTGATAAACAAGATCCTCTTCTCACTGTCTATGACATCAAAGTTTACAGATTCCACACAGGAGTGAGGTCATGCAGGGTTTGTCTGCCTTTGCCTGGCTGAATTGATTTAGTGTTATTTTCTCCAGGTTTACACCTAGTGTGGCAATTACAGGATCTCAGCAGGTGAACCAAGTGGTTGAGAAGGTAAAGAAACATAAACACATGGAGACAATACTAAATCTATATCTGTCTCTCATAGATACCTACCTGGATGGTACCTTCAGGGGGTATTTAGGCATATTTTGCAGTGGAACAGACAACCTATCGGTCCCTGTATTTAAAGAGGTTGAAGAGCAAGGCCGTTCTTGGGAGTGTCTGTGTATTTGAGGGTTACCCCCATTTACATAATCCATGATACAAATAGGATTATAGCATAACACAATCTTTTTTTTTTTTGGTAAAAAAAATATTACTAACAGCAATTTCTTAAAAGTGAATAGGCATGTTAATTATCAAGATATTTAAGGCAACAATAAACAAAATTTTATGTAACATGTCCTGAGTGTGGAAATATATCATACTTCATTACAGGCCCAGCATGTCTACAGTAGCCATTGAAAGTCTTGTGTCAGCTTAAAAAGAGCATGAACTCAACAGACTTGAGGGTTACAATCAATTGCCAGTGAGTACTGAGCACTCTAATTGAGGTGTGCATACAGCTACACTGCACATTAATGTGGACATAGGTTGAAAAGCAGTCAGTGTGTGTGTGTGTGTGTGTGTGTGTGTGTGTGTGTGTGTGTGTGTGTGTGTGTACTAGAAGTAGCAGTAATAGTTGTAGGGCATTCTATACTCCAGTTAGTAAAAATTTAAAAAATTAAAAATCTTCTGAGGGCTTAATCTCTGGTTGTTTTTCATAATCTATAGCATAATATGGCAAAATTATTTTTCCATTGGTGTGCATGTACACCTAAAATGTCTAGGTCATATAATTAAGTGTATATTTATATAATTGCCAAGGATGTGACTATATAGTCTTGATGGAGTCAAGTGTATATCATAGATTTCTTAAGCAAAATAAAAATTGACTTAAATTTGTAAGGCATAAGATTTCTTTTATTTTATAGCTAAGGATAAGAGGATCCTGAAAGTTAAGTTACTTCCAGAGGTTATGTATCTAGAAAATGGTAAAGTTTCCACTTAAACCTTGTCAACAAAAGGAGGGTATTTGATATTTCAGAGGGATGTTGTGACATTTTTTTAGCTTTTGAGTATCATTGTTGTCATTTGCCTATTTAAGATTATTATACTTTTTCATTTTCACCTTTTTTTCATGTATTAGAGAGAGAGAGAGAGAGAGAGAGAGAGAGAGAGAGAGAGAGAGAGAGAGAGAGAAGCTATAACATATGTATTTAGGTGTCTCTGAGAGCTAGAAAAGGACATCGGATCCCCTGGAACTGGATTTACAGGCAGTTATGAATCACCAAACATGGATGCTAGCAGCAAAACTTAAGTTCTTCAGAAATTTAGCTTGTGCTCTAACCTATGAGGCATCTTTCTATTCCTCTTTGCCTTTGTCTGAGAGGTCTATGTATCTGAAAGATCTGCACAGATGGGTTTTCCCTACAAAAAGAAAAATAATTTCCAATAATTCTATAAAACTATAAGAATATACCAACTGGATTTTCCCACTGTTTGGTTTGTATCTTATTTTCTTTTCCAAAGTAACTAAAGACACTGCAGAAATGAAAATAAATTGTATTAATACCCATTCCTCCTAGATCACCAGAAATTCAAACTTACATTCTGAAATTCCATATCATTTACATATCTTTGAAAGGCAATACCATCTTCAATTGCTCCTACATCTTCTTTAGCAAATTAACAAACTGCAGTGCCTAATAACACTGAACACTATGAAATCATTCTATGATCTATTACTTGAGCATTACTTTTTTTAACAACACATTCATGATGATGATAAAAGCCAAAATAATTGATTTAATCCATTGAGGTTGAAACTTGACATAAAGAAATCACTCTGTATAAGCAACTGTGGATTTTGCTTTCTCTTGCTATTCATATTCTGTGATCTCTGTAATGCAACTTATGCAAAAGCTCTGGTGACTTACATTTTACATCTACATTGTTCACCCTTGTTATAACTTAAAATTTTCATAAATAGCAGAGCATGTAAAAGCTACTGATAGTCCTGTAAAATACACTAAGAAATCAATACAGCGGAAGAGAAGTTAAATAAGATAAAATCCCAGAAAGGAAGTTAAATAAGATAAAGTGTCCCAAATATGTCACAAGCAATGCCCAACCTCCATAACATGCCATACCTTTAAGAGCAAGTATTGTGGAAAAGCTAGATGTTATTCTTAGGAAATATAATAGAATAGATAAAGTTATTACACTTTTAATTTTGTTAAATTGATTGCCCTCCTGTGCAAGGATAATGATTGCTGACTGCAGAATATGCTGGCCATAAGCTCAATTCTACAGAAATGTGTTGCTCACCCAAGTGACCATCCTTACCAAAGCATAAAGCACTCCAATGCTTTTAAAGGAGACCATATATACACATATATTCTTGAAAATATTCATTGAGGTTAAGAATAATGTCTGCATGAAAATAAATATGATGTGTGTAGAATCCTATGTCTTAAGTGATATCCTTCCTTATTTATAGTTATTCAATGAAAAATGCAGTCTTCAATCTTTTTACTTACTGCCATTTCAAGACTTTAGAAATGAGGTAGGCTTCGCCATCCTTCTCCTGTAAAATCCAAGCTTAAAAATGTCAAATACCAGTTTTCTCAAGTACAGAACTTTCTAGAGCTGGCAGAGGATTAAATGAGCTCATGTGTGTTAAGAATTTAATATAGTACAAGCCCAAGCTTTGGCACATGTCATCAAAATAATATCACACACTACTCCAACACCACTGCATGCCAGGCTTTTCTCCAAATTACTTAATTCTGCCCTAAAAATACTTTTCTGACACAGTTGTGACATTATCAAGTGAGAACATGGAGAACTGATAGGTGAAGCAGATGTTTGTAGTTCTACTAACTACCAAGTGACTATATTTGGATTTTAATCTAAGCATCCTGATGTGGAGCCCCATGAGCTCTCAGGAATGCTTACACAGATAGCCCCCTCATGCTAAAGTTTTAGAAGCAGAATGTAGATCATAAAAGTTCAATCATTATATATTAGCTGTCCTGGACATCAGAAAATGAGACTCAATTGTATATACAGCCATAATCCCGATGGATGAGTGTGGGTAAATATGTCATTGGTGTGAGTTTGGGATGCTTGAACAATAATTAATACTTTTGTGAGTTCTCATTAATGGTGAATAAAAAGAATTGAAAAGCCAAGGGTAAGGAGCCGATGAAGTCTTGAGTGAATACGCATTGTTGACATGAGCAGTAGTATGTCAAGGATGTCAGTGTCTCGGACGAATAAGAATGGCAATGCCTTCCCCAGTTCAGTATAAGTAGAATGTCAAGGCATTCTCATGATGCAAATGTGGATGATGACAAACAGTTGACCTATAGCTAAAAGTTGTATGTACAAAAAGTATCCACTGAGGTGTTTGCCTCCCAGATGACTGTGATTGTTGTACATGTTTGTTTCGAGAAACCCTCAGAGACCACCAAGGAACTGGTTTCCAATGCAAGCAGATAAGAGTCCTTTAATTCCGGTTCAACCTGGGCCACCACCTGGCAGATGGAAGGAAATGTGGAGGTGGCCACTAGCCCAGGTGTAGGGAGTTTTTATAGGGAACAAGCTGGGAATTGGCAACTTGGTATTTGGTAGAAAAAATATGGGGCAAAGTGACATTTTTTGAAACTATTGGTCTAGACTTTGGGCTTGAAATCACATTTGAAACCATTGTGTTAGACTTTTGGTGGGGAATCACAACCTGCTGAACAGGATTATCTGGACTGCTCAGCAGGATTTTCTAGATATCTTCAATGGCCAAAAACCAAAGACAGGATGTCTGCAGGAGGATACTGCTCTGTATCTGTTTGAGTTGTCATGGCACATTCCTGAGGTTCTTCCTGGAACTGAGTACAGCAGGTGGCCTGAGATGTTGGCCCTTTCCTTAAGATGGGGCCTGTACAAATGGATGGAACTAGAAAATATCATCCTGAGTGAGGTAACCCATAATCAGAATGACAAACATAGTATGTACTTGTAGATGTAACCATCTTGTTAAATAGGAAACACAGAGCCAAATTCAGAGTTAAAAGCCCAAAAGGTCAGAGCAGTAGTTAAGAGCTAGGAAACCCTTTCTTACCCTTCATTGCAGCTGCTATCCTACCTCTCCAAAAGAGAGCTACTTCCTGTGTGTTTGTCCTTTTTATTGACTTTCTATTCTGCCTTCTCATTGGTTGTAAACCCAACCACATAACCTCCTCATCGCTGCCCATCTTTACAGACCTCCAGGTCTTCTATGGTTGGTATTGAGATTAAAGGCATGTGTCTCCATGCTGGTGGTATCCTTGACCACACAGAGATCTGACTGTCATGTGATCAGGATTAAGGGCATGTACTACCACTGCCAGACTTCTGCTATGGCTTACTATTAGCTCTGACCCCCAGGCAACTTTATTTATTAACATACAAATAAAATTACATTTCAGTACAAATAAAATATCACCATATGTACTCACTCATAAGTGGATACTAGATGTGAGGGAAGGGATGGCAAGACTGCAACCCACAGCTTCAGAGAGGCTAGCTAGCAGGGAAAAACTCTAGGAGGGACCCATTGATGGCCCATTGAACGAGAAGTGCAGGAGATCTACATGAGCTGACTGGAAGTGGGTTGGTGGTGGCAAAGGGTGAGGAGTGGGGCATGGGAACATAAGGAAATGGGAGGGTCCAGCTGGAACAGGGACGGAGTGGGAGGGCAGGGAGGGATATACCATGATACACGAGGACATCATAAAAATAGGATTAAGGTAGGGTGCTGGGGAGGCTCCCAGGAATCCACAAGGATGACCCTACTTTGGAGTGCTGGCAGTGGTCTAGAGGGTACCTGGACTGGTCCACTCTGGTGGACCTGTCTAGTGAATACCCTAACTGTCATCATAGAGCCTTTGCCCAATGACTGATGGAGACAGATGCAGAGATCCACGGCCAGGCACCAGGCTGAGCTCCAGGAATCCAATCAATGAGAGAGAGGAATGTTGAGATCATGATGGGAAGACATGCAGAGATGACTGGCCACACTAGTGGAAGCCCATGAACTGTAGACTAGTGGCTGTGGACCCCCCCCCCCCCCATGGGACTGAACTAGGCCCTCTGGATATGGAAGATGGTTGTTTGGCTCAAACTGTTTTCAGGGTGCACCCAGGAAGGAGATCGGGATCCATCCCTGGTGAATGGGCAGGTTTTTGGGAGCCCGATGCCTGTGGTGTGACACCTTGTGCAGCTTTGGTGCAGTGGGGAGGGTCTTGGACCTACCTAGGCTCAGTGTGCTGGACTCTGCTGACTCCCCATGTGAAACTTTGATTTGGGGCATGTGGGGGTATGGGGTGGCGAGGGAGGGAGGCTTGGAGGGTGTAAGGAGGGAGGAGGGGGAATCTGTGGGTAGTATGTACAGTGAATAGAAAATTTCTTAATAAAGAAAAATGAAAAGAAAAAAAAAAGATGTGGCCTGCAAAGTCAAGTCTAGGTCTTCACATGATCATGGCCCCCTACCAGATTATTATTCCCCTACAGAAACTCCATCAGAGATTACCTAATCCACTTCCTTGTTCATGCTGTATCAAATAAGTGTACTGAGTACCTGGGCTGCTACCCTATCTCCATCCAAATATATGGTCTGTGGATCCTAGGATTAAACAACTTGTGCCTATCACTCCCTGTCAGGGTTCCAGGACCCAGTTGCATGGGCTGTGTTATCTGAGGTGATGAACACATTCTGAGAAGCAGGAGGAAAGTTCAAAAGGAGAAAAGTACCCAATAGTGGTAATGTTTCTGGGAGAAAGCAGGCAGCAAGCAGAAGGTAAAGCATGGTCCTAAGAGAGTGCTAAGAAAGCTTTGAAAAAAACAATATAGTATTGTGAGCAAATTATGCTCTCAAACTGCCAGGGATTGTCATGAAAATTCTTCTTTCTTGATAGAAAATGTTGAAAGATCTGAGAGCTGGCACAGAGCCAAACACATGTGAACAGCCCATGCCATTGGTAATGGTAAGGTCCTAGTTCCTACCTGAAGTAGAGCTGACCAGAAAAATAAAATCCTTGAAGATCTTTGCACTTTAAACAACATTTGGAGATTTGGATTCAGTGAACTCACTGAACCACCTGTGTTTTTATGTTATTTAAACAGAAATGCTCCTTCCAAACTCTAATTAAAGCCTGCTGTTTAGGCCAGTCTTTCGTGTGGTGGGTGCAGCCATAAAATATTTGATCCTTTAATGCTTTGGTGAGCTACCACTGCTGTTCAGAGAGAGTAGGGTAATAAGGAGAAAAACTGCTTATTTTTTTCTGCCTGGTGGGAGGTATTTGAAAAGATAAACCTACTACTCTTGAAAGTCATCAACCATGGAATAGAGATACAGTTGTGATTTAATAGGATCTTAGCAGTCATCAGATATTGTGATATTAATCTTTCCTAGGACTAACTAGTATTCTCCTGGTTCGATGGTATTCAAACTTGTGTTATTTCAGTTCCTTATTAGATATATGACTATAGAGCATCCCTGAAAGTTACCTGAGTGCAGAAGGAAAAAGGTTAGTTTTGAAGGGTGACATCAGAAGAAGACAGTCCTTTGATGGAATGTGATCTTTTCAGCTACTCAATTTCAGAAGGCAAACAATATAATGAATGAGAAAAACATTCTAGTTAAAATCTTGTTAGATTTCATCTAGTATTATTTCAGAGCACTCTAGGATATTTTTTAACTTCTGAGTAGATAGCACACTACATTGAAATGCTGGAGGATGGAGGGTTATACATACAATCAACTAATATGTACTCTTTATGATTTATCTATAGCAGTCTGCCTCTTAAATGAAGACTCATCTTGCTTCTCTCTCTATTCCTTCATCTATCCATGTCCCATGGCTGTATGTGTCTCTGTATGTGTATTAGGTTAAAACAAGAGTTAACCATAAGCAACATATTCCACACTTTGAGAGTTTATACCAGGAATAGGAAGGCATAAGTACGTATCAATTTGTGGCAAATAAAAAAGAAACTATTCTCCTTACCCCAATAAAAAGAGATTCAACTAACTGCTCAAATCTCATATCAGCCAAATAGGACCCTCTGGCTAAATCAAGCAACAACTTGCGCTCTCAATCAAGTTTTACAAGAAAGCAGCCATGCCACTCCTTCTCCTGTTGTCTATGGCTGTCATAGTGTACAACAGAAGAATGGAGTCTTGGCAACAAAGACAATATAACCCCACAAATGAAAATACTTGATGAATGACCCATTACGGAAAGTTTGCAGACTCTAATTCGTAAGTATGTACCCCAAGGTAAGCTTAATAATTGTGTAGCATTGAATTGATATCACTTGGTTGCAGTTTCATACATGGTTCTAAAGGATATTATCATGCCTAGTAGGAAAGTAATGATTTTTCCGAATGCCTAACCGTTAAGGTCAAGGTGTAGCTAAGAAAACAAGAATCTATATACACCAAAAAAAAAATGTGAATGGTGTGGTTTGAATGCAAAATAGCTCCATATCGTCATGTATAATTACTTGGTCCCTAGATGGGTAATTTTGCTTCAGATGGTTATGGAACCTTTGGGAAGATGTAGTTCACTAGGAATGGAGTGGGAGGCTTTATGTTCATAGCTTGGTCTCAATTCCTGTTTGTTCTCTGCTTCCTGACAACTGTGTTTCCTGTCCCAGCAAGATATGAGAAGCTAAGGTGCTCTAGGTGCACATCCCTGTCCACCATGCAGCTGTCTGCTCACACAAATGTCATGCCATTGTGAACTCAATCACATTAAACTATAAGCAAACAACAAGCCCTTCCTTGGTTAAGTTGGTTCTTGTTAGTCATTTGATCACAGCAATAAGAAAAGTCACTAATGATGAATGTTAAAGTGGCCAGTCTCATCTGCTGCTGTTCACTGTCTCATTCTCTCTTAGGAAATGCAATGTTAATCTCAAGTAATTTGAAATTCAAACACTGATATGTGACATTTGTCCATACCCTAGGTAGGCAGTTTATGATTTTATTGTGTACTCTGGCTCCTCATAAAATATCTCCATATTTCCCTTTTGACATTTTTCAGAACTCATTGTTGTTGTTAAAGGTCTGCCCTGACAACCATTTGCAACGATGCATATTTCTAGCCCAAATGGATTATCTTTTCTATTTAGGACAGTCATTATCATTTTCTACAAACATCCTGGCTCATGGATGTTTTTGTAGTTCTCTTCTCCCTTATTTTTCTTGATATAGGAAAAATGTGCTGGTGTTTCCCACTTATACTTTTCCTGATTTTCATAGATATAACAATTTAGTGTCATGTCTCTTCAGCCTCCTTTTAGACCTGAGATCATCATATGACTAGATTTTGCCTAATAGAACATCAAGGGAATTGAGACTTTCAGCTTCTGAGTCCCAGCTATGTGAATGTTATCCTCAGTGATCAGTTTATTTTCTCCTAGTCTATTGTTAGGATGACCAATGCAATGATGATGAAATTTATTATAGGAAAACTTAAGAATAAAATGATTTCTAGATACTCAACAAAGGGTAATGGTTATGTATAACAGAAGTATGTGTCTGTCTTCTTGAAGCCACTTTGAGTCTCTTTATTCAATGTACATACCTATTTCCTAGTAGAAAGCCAATCCCAATGCACAGTGGACAGTCAAGTAAGTAGCTGAGGAAACTTTCTGCCAAATTACCATACCAATTTAAACTTTAATGTATGCTGTGATTTTTACCCAATAAACATCGGTTCGATATAAGGTCAGAAGAACAGAAGAAAGCCCGTTCTGAAGTAGTAACCTGACAGACAGTTCTAGAGTTTGGGACTTATTCCTAGGGGAGTTTGCCCTTTGTGTACTAACTGCCTGATAAGCCCTTTCCCTCTATTTTGTACATTCAGTTTTATCTCCGAACTCTCGCCATTTCCTTTAGGTCTATGTGCAAACATCACATAATGAAAGAGGAAGCCCCGACCTTATGTAAAGCTCTTCACAATGTTCTTAATCATTTACCACCACCACCACCACCCCACACACACACTTTACACACACAAATCCCCAGGCAAGTTCACACTTCATCGTTTTCTTTGGAATGAAACAAATGCCCAGAGAGTAGTAAGCCTTTGATAAGGTATTGCTGAATCGCTCAATAAGCCAGTGAATCCATGCAGAGGGGATGTGACTCATTGTACTGTAGGTATTAGAGTGGTAAGAGAGGAAAGCTCAAGAGATATGTGATAAGATTATCCATGAGGAAATTTGTGTTTCAGGGTTTTGGGAGAGTCCAAAGTGCCTTAAGATCAGATATAACAGAGGAATAGGGTGAGAGAGCTGAGTGTTTAGTCAGGCAAGCATGTAGTAAACTATTACATTCATTTAAGGGAGAGATTTTTGGGCATATGTATAAGGCTGTGCTTCAGGAATAGTACTGACTGATTTTCAGGCTGTTGTTTATTTCATCTGTTCTGCTCAGTGACATAACAGACTTGAAATCTAGTGTCCATTCCAGTGCCTCGGTCTGTTCAGACTACCATGATATGTTATCACAGACCAAGCAGTAAATGATAGCATTTCATTCCTCACAGATGTGGGGACTAGAAGTCTGAGATCTGTCCTCATGTGAGGATTTTTGGAGGTGGAGACACGTCTTTTCTCTATCAGTCACAGGAGTTCTAGACATTTGGGGATTGGTCTCAGGATAAACTGGGATTCAGGGTTTTATCTCACAGTCAGCATTAGCCAGAATGAAGTAGAGTTATAGTTTAAAAAATGTTAAGCACAAAGATGACAAGAAAGAAGCACTGAGAAAGAAAGACAAAAGACCATCCAAGAGTGAGGACATGAGCTTCGGTTAGAATAGTCACATGTCATTGTCCTTACGGTAGGCAAATTTAGGGTTTTGAAGTTATTCTCTTTAAATGGTTAGTAAGAAAGCTACGAGTAATAAAATAGTGGTTACAGAGGAGTACTTGACAAGATTATAACTGGTAAGATAAAATTCTCATTCACAAGTATGAATCAAGAAGGTAGGATATCTTTACTCTAAACAAAATTGACAATGTTGTTTTAGGTCCCAGTGAATATCTGGAGAAATAAACTAGTCTCTACCCAAGGTCTTAAGTTTGAGTTACTGCCACTCTATCATAAAATATCTGTATAAGAAAGGAATATTGACCTTATGTTGGCAGCCTTTATAGAAGAGGTTGTTATTTTGGGGGGGAGTATTTCTTCTCGGGGAGTGAGGTAATTCAGTTAAACTCTAGGGTGAGAAGTTCCCTTCCCTTCCTGCATCTCCACAACTGCCATGTCTTATCTCTCACACAGGTACACTTTCTTCCAGGTTACAGTTGACATCTTTGTTGTGATTTGATTGAGAGATGTCTTCCTGTAGGTGCACACATCTGAATACTTGGTCTCCAGTTGTTGACAATGTTTAGGGAGGTTATGACATCTTTAGAAGTTGAACCCTTACTTGAGGAAACTGCTTTCCAGAAGTAGTACTCTACCAATGGACTGGAGTCCCCGTTTCACTGTCAGCTTTCAACCACCCGAGGAAGATGGCAGAAATAATAATAATCCCTGTTACACTATGTATTTTTAAAATCTTAGAGATTTTATAGGTTGATCAATGACATCTAGATACACTTCTGTATTTTCTACCTCCATGATATTTTCGTTTAAAAAACTTTGTTGTAGATAGGGCTGTTTTATATAAAATAAATATTGAAACATGTATTCATGTTCCTTCTTGCAAACATCCCCCCCCCCCCCCCCCCGCAGGAGAAATTGCTACCTCAGGAGTGACACTCAGCATTTCCAACTGCTTGAAAACAAATTTACATCCCTTTATCTTCTCATTTCCCTGGTAACAGCTTCAAGCTTATGTTGCTTAAAACCCAAAGAAGACAGCATGTTTGGAGACTCAGTGGATTTCTTTGTGCAGACAGATGCTTGGAAGAAAACATTCAAATCGTTGACCTTCTTTGCTGCCATATCTCCAAATAAAGTAGACAACAACATAATTTTTTTATGTTTTTCTATTTTCCATTAAAGTGATAGATCTTATTATATCATATTTCTGCTGCAAATTAGCTTAATAGCCGTTACCACACTATATCACTAGTGTGGCCCAGCTGCTTTTGTTTTTATCGCCCTATTCTAGTGCCCCAGGGTAATTACCTTTGAGACCTCAAATGCATTCTGCTATGTAAAACCCGTTCTTTCATGTTTTGAAGTGGATATCCTCAGAGTTTGTTACTTTCTCATATTTATTCATCCACAATGACCGTATCATAATCAGTTTTAGGTGTTCCCATATAGGCCTCGGGGAACACATCCAAACGCCCCCTCCTCAATGAACTCTGCATCTTTTTAAGCCTGAGAGGAATTTAGCACTCTGGCAGGAGTTTGTGGCTGTGTGGGAGCTATGAGTGATGACTCCAGCTCCTGCCTTTGCATTCATTAACTGCTGGTCACCTCGGAATAATTGGCTGAGAATATTGGTTAACACGTCAAGTGAAAATGTATGTGGCGGTGCCTGTCTCCATCGTCCCAGGAGAACATCTGTCCACTTCTCAAATCCGCTGAACAATTTGGCTCTCGTCTGTGTGACTGGCAGCCTGTCCCGTTGAGGCCCTTTGCCACAAAGCAAAGTGTGGGGAAGTCTGGGTTTGAGTTGTGTTGGCAGGTTTTGTTGAAACACTTGGAGAGTAATTTTACAAAATTTGCCTGCCGGTGATATTAGCCCTTTATTTTTTTGAAAGTCAATGGGTGGGGCAGAACCACAGGACTCTTGTGTATAGTAGTGCTTTGCAAAGTAGTTCTCTGTGTTTATTTAATTTAGTTTTGTGAATGTGTGGTAAATTTCTGCAAATCATATTCTTGGCCCATTCTGTAGATTAAAATGCACTGTTTTGCAGAGGGACAGCAGAAGTAGTTTTATTTTTTTTTTTGAAGATTTGAGCTCCTATAGCCCAGCCTACAGACTCTCCTAAGATAAAATGATCATTATTGTTTCTATAAGCAAGAAAAAGGACAGAAAGAAAAAAGAAAGAGAGAGAGAGAGAGAGAGAGAGAGAGAAGCCCACCAAAAATATCTAACTATTGAAACAACATTGTAGCATCGTTTAAAAAAAAAACTATATTAATAAAAGGACAGTTTTCAGACCAGACAACTTTGGTAAAACATAGACTTTTCAGCTTTTCAGCTGAAAGTCCAGTGTTTGCTGCGGCTCTTTTCTTTGCATAAAACAAACTGTGAATGAACATGCAACAATAATAAACTTTGAGAATGGTTACTCTCCTCTAAGACAATCATGCTGCCCAGATATCTATATTGTTGGAATTGATATAAGAAATTATGGATAGTTTAGATGCATTTCCTTTTTCAAACAGAAGCTTTTATATTACTCATTATCTGCCTATGTGCTCTCTTTTATATTTGTGTGTGTGTGTGTGTGTTGTTTCACAATGCTGGCCTAGAACTTATTATGCATCCTAGATTGATCTCAATTTTACAATGATCCTCCAGTTTCAGCCTCATAAGTGCTAGAGTTTACAGGTGTAAACCATGCTGCCTGGCTCTTGATTCATATGTATTTCGTAAATTACATAATTTATAAAATATTCATTTACTTTCATTTCTTCCAGTCTCCCTCTTACTATGTGTCCTATCCCAACACATTCCTAGAATTGCTGCTTGTAGTGATGAAATATGCAGAATAATTAAGATAAAAGATGCAGTTTGAGAGGAGACAGGAGAGAGAGTGGAATGAGGAGGGGGGGAAATTATGCAATTATATATTAATGTATCAATCAAATCAAAACAGAAGATAAAAATGTGCAGACAATCATAGATAGTCTCAACAATTTTGACTTTACTCATATCCTCATAGTCTACATTTTCATCATTTGTATCTTTTCTTCCTTCATTCCCTCCTCCTTCCCCTCCATTCACTCTCTCTCCTTTTCCCTCTCTCTGTCTGCCTCTTTCTCTCTCTGTCTCTTTGTCTCTGTCTCTGTCTCTCTCTTTCTCTCTCTCGTTATTATCTGTCTCCAGTTTCTCATTGGTGGACTCCCCTCTGTATAGCCTTCACTATGTTCTGTTGAGTGCTCATTCCTCCCCCCTTCCAATTTCTCTCTTTCTAGTCTTCTTTAGCGTCTCCCATGGGGCCCGATCTTCATTAGCTTCTATACCATAGGACATACTCTATTTCTAACTCTCTAATGATGATTTACTCCTAACTCAGCAAATTCCATCTAAACCCAGCAAATTCCATCTAAATCCATCCACCTAATACTCAAAAGTGCTTCCATGTCTAATCTTTATCTATGTGAACGCTACTAGCTTTTTATTCCCGAAAGGTTGAATGCAGATAATTCTAAACATCTTTTCCCATTTCTATCCTACCTCTATCTTGGTGAGTGAGGGCTATTTTACCTGCCATGAGGATGCTTAAATATTTAAAATGACTTATGTTTCTTTCCAAATTAATTCCTAAGGTCAAGCAGTACATTTGTGTGATCACAACTTCAGAGCTACTCACACGTGCGTCATGCAGTTACATTTGTGCTAAAGAAGAATATTCACCAAACCATAGAAATACACATTGTGCTGCACTTTCCTCAGCAATGCAACAAGCCCACTTAGTTAGCTGTCCTACTATACTGCCTCTCACATGCTACCCATTGTGTATAGGACCAACTTGGCTACTAAAGCTTTTATGAAGCTTTTAAATCTCTACAGATTAACAATAGTAGCCAGCCTTCCCTTGAATTGATGGGAGATTCAAGTCCTTATATTGAGTATCACATTCTCAGTTATTTATACAATTTTCTTGTTTTGCCAACTGAAATTATATGCATCAAATTTGATACCTCAAAGTGTTTCTGCCTGTATTAACTGCACAGCCCAATTCCCACTTGCTGAGTCATTCTTAAATGAAAAGAAGAAAAGTATTTACCAGAAATAAATTAGTAATTACTTTTGTATAACATTAAGTTGAATTATATATCAAGTGATATAAATAATTTTTACTTAACTATTTGTGTCACTACCTAGTATTCAAAACAAGGGCCTTCTATAGTCTAAGCAGGCTAACACTAAATGATAACCACAGCCTAATTTTAGCATTAAAAAAAACATTTGATGCATTTGAACTTAGAAAAATACAATCAATTTCATGTGACATGGAACAACTGCTTTTAGATATGAGCTATTTAACACAGCCACTTAATTATTTGACATTTTCTGGTTAAATAAATTGCAAATCATCAACTTTTCATACAGAAGACTTATGGGGAGACAGAAGTAATTAGTAGTTAGGATAATCTAAACAATAGTGATATCAAGTCTCATAAAATTGGTCTAACAAACTCTTGCTCCAAGATGTCTATTATTGCCATGACTGAAGACAAGATAGTGTGTTTGCCTCAATGAAGTTTTAGATTTCTGCAGTATGGTTGGTCAAATAATATTATCTTCATTTTAAATTACATAGAATTCTTGCAGTAGGAATTTAAATTACTTTAAAAATAAAAAATGATTAGAAAAGAACAGTTTGTAACTGGAGTATTCCTATGTCCACCCGGCTCCTGTAGCCACTCAGGCCCAATTAAACACAGAGAGACTTATATTACTCATAAACTGTATGGCCATGGCAGGCTTCTTGCTATCTGTTCTAATATCTTAAATTAACCCATTTCTATTAATCTATAAGTTGCCATGTGGCTCTTGACTTACCAGTATTTTACATCATTCTTCTCCTCATGGTGGCTGGCAGTGTCTCCTCTCTCAGCCTTCTTCCACCCAGCATTTTCCTCTCTCCTTGTCCTGGCTACACTACCTTCCTGCCTGGCTACTGGCCAATCAGCATTTTATTTGTCAGTCAATCATAGTAACATATATTCACAGCATACAGGACATCTCACAGCAACAGTTGGAGACATATAACTAAAGTAACACATGGTTACATTAGTGTTTCATTACATGGTTACATTAGGTTGTTTTTGTTGACATACCTCAGAGACCAAGTCTGAGATACATTACTTAAATTTTCTTACATATATATTAACATATTGCTGAGTGTATTGAATGATGATTGATTTCACGTGAAGGAATGGCAGTTTTTCAGAAGACTGAACTGCCATAATTCTGATTATAACTGAACTAGAAGGCTAACATTTGCTCAAAGATGTGGCCTAATCCAAGAGATGAACCTGCGTATAGATTAGTTAAGTTGAGAGTGACATATGTCAACACTTCTTGATGTTGTTTTTCCAAACCCAACAAGAAGAAGCTAAGACCATTTTGTGACTTCTTCAGATTGTTTACACCTCCAGAGAATAGGTGAGACTGGTGCTTCTGAATTATAAATTCAAGATTATGACTATAAGGTGAAGAACAGAAATATCTTTAGAAAATGTGCATGCATTAGATTTCCATTTCTGCTGCAACATATTACCTCAAATTTAACAAAACTAACATCTAAAAGTTTTATAGATTAGAAATCTGATTCTTGTCTCAGTAAAATAAAATCAAGGTGTCATCTGGCACCAGTGCTTTTTGGATGCTCCAGAGAAGGATCCAATTCCATATATTTTCTGACTTCAGAACTGGCTACAGATCACATCCATCATTCTGACCCTCCATGCCATCACATCTCCTCCTCTGATTCTCTTCTGCCCCTCTCTCCTATGTTTAAAACCGGCAGGTTATATTGAGTGGACCACAATAATTTGGGAAAATCTCCCAGTTTTCAGGTCCCTTGATAAGTAATCTTAATTTTCATTGTATTGATGTCCAGAAATTTGAACTTGTGTATTTTTAGGAACTATTAATCTGTCTATTGCTTAACAATTTATGCATAAACTAAGTACAAAACATTTGTAATGTACTCTATGCAAAATTTTTGAAACCATTTTAATTGAATTAGTGAATGAGATTTACATATTCTTTCATTGGAAATTAAAAATCTCATTTACTGTATTCCCTTAAGTGCATAGTACAAAAATAATGCCATAGAAAATACTGGTACTATCTTCCAGACCAACATATATAAAATCATAACCTGTTTATAACTGTCAAGCATTTATATGCTGCTATTTCTATCACTTGATGGAAAGGTTTTGATTATATCATTTTGAAATGGTGTGGTGGTTTAAATGAGAAACGTAACTCAAATATGAGAACAGTTGTTCCACATTTGGTAGCACAGTTTGAAGATGTTATGGAATATTTAGGAGGTGTTGCCTTGCTGGAGGAAGTAAGTCGGTGAGGGTAGGTTTTGAGAGTTTACAACCTCCCCCATATCCAGTTTTCTCTTCAGCCTACTGTGTGAGGACATTATTAGCCATTTCCCCTCTCTGGTTACCTATGAAATTCCTTCATCACTACATGGACCTCTGCTCTCGAGCTGTGGGTCCAAATAACTTCTTTATGTTAAAACTTCTCTTGACCATGCTATCTGATGCTATTTTAGCATAGCATCAGATAGTTTCTAATGCTTTCACTTTGACTGATTCTCTTGACTCCTGATTCAGGCTGTTCTTTCCAAGTCCCTTGTACTATTTCCTAAAGACAGGGCCTATACTTTGTATAGTCTGTCCATTTAACCCTACACCCACACCTTGTTTGATATGTAACAGAGTCCTGTTGTGTGTTTTTAACATTCCTAGGTACCTGTCTGCTTTACCTCCTCACTAGAGATCCTTACCTCTTAGACCATCTCTGGCTGGTATTTTTTTTAAAAGACTTTTTAAAATTCATTTTATATAACAACCACAGATCCCCCTCTCATTCCTCCTTTTGCTCTCCCCTATCCTTACTCCCCAATCCCCCATCCCCTCCTCCAAAAGTGTAAGGCCTCCCATGAGGAGTCAGCAAAGCCTGGTGCATTCAGTTGAGGACTTATTCCTACAACTCCTGCCCCCCTGCATCAAGGCTGAGCAGGGCATACGACCATAGGCAATAGCCTCCAAAAAGCCAGCTCATGCATACCACTCACTGCCAAGGGCTCATCCAATATACCAAGCTACACAATAGTCTCTCATATGCAGAGGGCCTAGACCAGTGCTATCCAGGTTCCACAGCTATTGGTCTAAAGTTTGTAAGTTCATACAAGCTTGTTTCGGTTGTCTCTATAGATTTCCCCATCAAGATCTTGACCCCCACCCTCTGTTCATATAATCCTTGTTCCCTCTCTTCAGCTGGACTCCCGGAGCTCAGCCTGGTGAATACTGAACTGTCATCATAGAACTTTCATCCAGTAACTGATGGAAGCAGATGCAGAGATCCACAGCTAAGCACTGGGTCGTGGGAATTCCACTGAAGAGAGTGAGGAGGGATTATATGAGCAAGGTGGGTCAATATCATGACAGGGAAACCCACAGACAGGTGACCTGAGCTTGTGGGAGTTCAGGGACTCTAGACAGCTAGGGAGCCTGCATGGGGCCGCCCTAGATCTTCTGCATGTGGGTGGCAGTTGTGTAGCTTAGTCTGTTTGTGGTATCCCTAGCAGTGGGACCAGCATCTGTCCCAGGCTCATGATGTGGCCTTTTGAATACTATTACCTATGATGGGATGCCTCACTCAGCCTTGGTACAGGGAGGAGAATGTTAGTCCTGTCTCAACTTGATATGCCATGCTTTGTTGACTCTTATGGGAGGCCTTCCCCTTTCTGAGGAATGGATGGGGCATGGGGGGGGGGCGTGTAGAAAAAAATGGTGGAGGGAACAGGAGTAGAGGAGGGAGGGGAAATTGTGGTTGGAATGTAAAATAAATTTAAAAAATTAATTAAAAAAATCCCAGGGACAGAACATTTTCCCAAACCAGCCAGTGACATGTGTTACTTATATTAAATATTCTTTTCTTCTTCTGTCTCTTTGAACTCAGGGCACACTTGTTATCTCTGGCATTTTACTCTCAACTCCCCTTGATCAGCTTTGTCTTGGACTCAGTCCTGCCTTTTGCAGCTCTGAATTATCTTGATGCTTATTGCTCCAACTCTGGCATCCTCACTTGCTTATTATACAAGCTGGGTTATATCCCCTTTCCTTTTCCATGAGGGATGGGAGGATTTCAGAGTATTTGGAGTTCAGCTGCTTCATAAATCACGTAGCATTTCAGCATACTGGATATTTTTATGAATAATTGTGGATCAAAGGGAAGAAGGGCATTTGTATTACTTAGGGAGCTTATGGTGTCTGCGTTGTCAGTGGTTGTACGGAGTTGAGGGAGAGTCTGCTCTTGTGTACCTGCCAGACTTGGACAAAAGATGTCTGTCATTCCCACCCAGACTAAAGAACATCAAGACCAAGAATACGTGCAGATTCAGAGTTATCTAAGCCAAAGCATTCTCTTTTTCCTGCCAAGTTTAAGAGACCAGAGGGTGTCTACTATGCCAAACATGTGGGGCATGTAAACATCCTCCCCCTCTGCTCTTCTACCTGCTGCCATCTGTCCTCTGCCTGAACTCTACACCAGGTTTTGCAGGAGTGTTCCTGCACCAGCTCCAGTTACACCCTCAGGCATTGCATGGTCCATCCAGACACCCAGGACAGAGCTGTAGGTACACGGTTCAGACACTTTTTCTGGACTCCAAAGGGAGCTTAGTTCGGGAGGGATTGACTCCTCTTATCCTGATCTTGCCACAAAGATGAGGGAGGGACCTCTGAGAACCTTTTGCAGGACCTAGTTCCTGTTCTGAAACAGGTATTAAGTTTGCTGCTTTTTAGGGTTTTTGGTGAAAAGTAAGTTAAGCAACTCTTACATTATCCTTGGAGAAGTTCCCAGGTGTCACTCTACTTAATGTAATCAGGACCCACTTGATCTCTTCTCCACACAACTCAGGTGGGAGGAGCATCACTGGAGGACTTCTTCCCCCTCTCTGTGAGGCCTTCTCTCTTTCTGTGAGGCCTTCTCCCTGTCTGTGAGGCTTTCTCCCTCTGTGAGACTTCTCCCTCTCTCTGTATTGCTTCCTTTCCCCAGTGTATGGCTTAGTTCTCAGTCCTTTCTTGTTTCAATGACTACAAAGAAGTTTTCTAAATTCATTTGTATTAATGTGCAAAACAAAACAAACAACAAAAAAAAAACTTATTGAAAACTTTAGAAGCCTTAGTTAAAAAAAAAAAGAAAGAAAGAAATGAACAAATGTCTACTTGGAATTCTACTTGCTCATTCGTTAAAGCTTTTGAAACATCTACCATACTCACATGGAACAAGCTTTCTTGTGGACTTTCTTGGACTGCCAACCTGCAAATAATGGCATAGAAACTGTTATTAAGTATAAAAGCTTTGCCTTAGCTTAGGCTTTTTCCTAACAAGCTCTTATAACTCAAATTACCTGCTTAGCTTAGGCTTTTCCCTAACTGGCTCTTATAACTTAAATTACCTGCTTCTATTAATCTACATTTTGCCATGTGGCTTGGTTACCACTTTTTATTACTGCACATCTGATTTGCTCTGAGTCAGCTGGGAAAATCTTACTCCTAGATTCTCCTTCCAGCTTTGATCTCTCTGTGTGCCTTGAAATCCTGTCTATTCTTTGCTGCCTAGCCATGGGCCATTTAGCTCTTTATTAAACCAATTAGAAGGTGCCTTAGGCAGAGATACATCTTTAGAGTGTAAATAAATATCCCATCACACTCACACATCTTGCTGAGCTATCTCTAACACAAAGGAGATTCAGGCATGATTTTCCAAAGTGTAATATTAACCCTCACATCTATAAATTAATGTCTGCACTGTGATTACTGCTATAACAACATCTGCCTAAAACTCCAAGGGCACAGAGATTCAAAATCTCTTTTCCCTGCCACTAAAGGAGGATTGGGTGGGAGAGAAGGATTTATATGTTCTGAAAAACAAACATTCAAACCAAGTGGGCAGCCAATAACTCATCTGCCAACTTCTGCACATTGTAGCATATGCTTTGCATGTCCTGCAGCTGTCAGGACCACGACCCTGTGTATTAAAAGCATATTACAATCAGTTTAATGAATGTTTCTAGATTCTCCATAATAATTTTTTAAATAGTGAGAGTTAAGGAATAGCAGCACTTTGGAAAAGTGAGTTGATGGCTTGTTTTAAAGATCTGTTTGGCAATGCTTATGAGATCCTGATATGTATGGCCACTGGTGGTTCCATGCAGAAAGTATTTCTAAGAGTTGGGATCCACTGCCTAGAAATGGGGATGGGCTACAAATGGGAGTGTCTGAGGGGATCCACAGATGACATAATAAGTATTTAAATTAGGAGAGAGACTGAGTATACTGCTCCTACAGGGCTCATTTGCTTCCTTTAGCAATAAATATGTATTATTTTCCTCAGTAAAATAGTATGTGTTCATGTTTGCCTTTAAAGACTGACACTTCCACCTGAGTTTGTGATGGAATTCTTGTAAATTTATAATATCATATTATATAATATATATATATATAATACATATTCTGTATATGATGACAGTACAATTTCCTAACATAATTTTGATATTGATATTATTATTATTTCTGTTTTGCAGATGGGAAAATTGAGGCTCTGAGTGGTTAACTATTGCATCAGTAAGTCTATAGATGTGATATTTGAAGCCGTGTTTCTAAACTACATTTTTTTCTGGTCCAATATTTGCCCTTTAAATTGTTTGAAGGTTGTCAAGTGAAATGACAGAATTCAAGAGTTATTAATGATTTTATATTTTTTATCTCCTGGGAATAAATTCTAATCTGTTTTTTTTTCAAAATTCAGGGAAATAGTTAATAGCAGACTCAAATTGATTCCAGAATTTCTTTTGACCTGTGACATTGCAAAAAAAAAAAAAAAAAAAAAAAAAAAAAAAGACAAGAGGAAATCAAGGGATGTAAACTGTGTATGAGGGGACATTTTCCCACATGAGGACACTGAGCGTTAGGTAACCAGAGCCATGAAATGGCATGTGGTCAGAGCCAGAGTAAAATCTCTTATTTCCCACCCTTCCTGTTACACTGAGCTGCCCAGCACTTTTAAACCAAAACATTGATAAACATTCAAGATAACCCTCTAGTCCCATATATTTCATGCACTTGATTTCCTGTATTTCTTAGAAACAGCTTCAATAGGAGGAATTTTTTGAGCCTGTTTGAGTTTGCTATTAATTGTTTCCCTGAATTTGTAAGTTAATGAAGGTGAGAGTGCAGAGCTAAAAGATACAAAATAATTTTTTTATTGTTTTCTAAACTATGAATATGTTCTGTAAATTATCTGCATTTAAAGGAGCAATTTGGATTAGGAAGGGGAATAGGAAACCTGTGGCCCAGGAGACCCTATGTGTTAAAAGATATCAGAGCACATTCAGAGATACACAACAGATTTCTCAGGAGGCCCAGTATTCTGCAGCTGGGAGTGGGAGGGCAAAAGGTGAATTGTATTTTTTAAGCCTGTCACTTTGAAAACTCCCTGCTTCCAAACTCAATGCATCTCCAGGATTGTCACAGCAGCAGTTCAGCTGGAGAAGCAAAGGCATCTTTGGAAGTAACTACACGTAGCACTCCTTAATCTCTCCCCAGGCCTGTGAGAACTTGTTTATCTGGCAGCTTTTTCCAAGTAGTCTGCTCTTTGGTAGATGGATTTGGCAATCTGGAGACTGTAGCATCATAATAGAGAAGCTTTGGGGAGAGGTCATTCCTTTTAAATAGATCTGAATGGATAAGCATTAAGTGACTTCCCTGCCAACAAGTTCAAATCCTCATGGAATATATTCAGGTTCCACTCAGATCCCATTCTTTGAACACTTGAGCCCTTTTGCATGGGCTATTATGGTGCAGTTTTATGGTAGGTTTAGTGATGCCACCATGCACATTGAAGTTATTCTTTAAAAGGCCATTGTAGCATTTTTATATAGTCCTGAATAGCCTGTGCATGAATGACAACTTTATTTTCCAACAATCTTTGAAATAACACTTGTAACATAGCAAGAAAAGCCCATGTGACTAACCTGCAATTCAGGTGCAATTGTGTTTCTACTGCCTCCGTTAGGCTTCCAGTAAATGGTATGTATAACTTCAGAGATGCAAAGCTAACCTCAAAGTCATTCTCTTTTAGGGAAGAAAATTTCAGGTGAAAGAGGAGGTAGAGGTATTTGTTTTTAATGTTAACAAAGGATAAAAAGCGAAGAGAAACAGGAACAGCTGGGGTTTGGGGGGCACAGATTCACGGAACAGTATAAAGATGAGAATGTAGTAAGGATTCATGCTGGTTTAGCAAAATGACCAAAGGAGTCTTTTCTCACATCTGTGACTTCACTAGCCCTGGGAAGCTAGCTGGGCTCATCTTTAGACCCACAGGAAAGCTACCACCCTTCATCAGAGAAACACAGTGAATGGAGACCATCATAGAGAGCCACAGCTAGACACAATGCAGATATCAACAGATGGTGGGGAGTCCAGCCCCAATTGATATGTTCACATTACAGGCCATGCATTATGGCTTAGGTAACACTACAGGAAAAGGGATAAAAAGATGAGAGCAAAATTCTAGGAAATTTTCTGTGAAGTCATCTCTCCTAGAAATGTTTGCAAATACATGACTGGAACAATGGTAATACAAATGGAAACAGTGACATTAAAGCAGAAAATTTCACTGGATTTCAATCCTAAACAAAGGGTTACAGGTAAGTAGTGACTTTTGGGTGAAGGAGAATTAGCCTTTCTCATGGATGAACCAATTATTGGCTATTCAATGCTGAGCAGTCAGCCCTGAATCCTATGTAGAAACAACAACAACAAAACAGATTCAGCAGGTTGTATTTATATATTTGTACATAAACACATTGCATACATACACAAAAAAACACAAACCCACAAAATGTGTGTGTGTGTGTGTGTGTGTGTGTGTGTGTGTGTATAGCAATAATAATAAAAGGAAAAAATGCTATAAACTTGAGAATGGAGGAAATACATGGATGGATTAGAGGAACAGTACCTAGCTGGAGGGATGGAAGGGAAGAGAGAATATAATATAATTCTATTTCATTTAAAAATTTTACAATTATAAAAAAAACATAAAGATTAAAAATAATACTACCTCTGAGTTGAGAACCTTTGCATTTGTGGGTACAGAGATAACTCATGTTCCAATTCTTGCTAGAATAGTGTTATCTTTGACACAACACATAGAGAAACATAAAGATTCTTGTAATATAGATAGATTCTCTCAACATTTAATAACATTGCCAGAATCTCTGCATTTATTTTTCGGTACCTGTAAGTCACTTCATAATGGTTGCTACTGCTTTAGGTTTTATGCCTTTACTCAACAAGAGTCTAGGATAACTAGAGCAGTCTCTTCTTATATCACGTTTTAAGCACAAACAAACTCTTCAAGGGAATCCTCATTCTTTCTCTTGTTTATTTACCATTTGGGGTTTGACCCTTCTGTAGCTGCAACAGAGGCAGAGAACAGGAAGGACTTCTGCCAAAATAGGAAAATCGAGCAGAAATGGGTATTTTAAGAGCAATTCTGCAAATGTTTTTCTCTTCCCATGACACTACTGAGGCTATAGAGATGTGTATTTGCTTGTTTGGTTGTTTGGTTTGGTGGAGTGTTTGTTGTTGTTATTATTTGTTTGTTCATTTTTTTGTTTTTATTCCGTGAACTTTTAGTCTGTCGGGTTTATTGGCACAGGGCTGTAAAATGAGCATTTGCCTTAGATTCTTCATGACCTAGCCACACTTAATCACAATTGTCTTTCAGTGCTCTGATTTCTGAAATTATTAATGGAAATTAATAACCCAATGATTATTCAACTATTCAAGTTAATGGATATTTAATAGAAAGTAACAGGCTAATTGAAACTGGATGAAGACTGAGTGACTAAGAGACACATGATGCATTCTGGAGTAAGCAGGAACTTTTTTGTTTATTTGTATATGTATTTGTAGTATTAAAGATAAAATCTAGAGCCTCACCCACGGTAAGAAAGCCCTTGACTACTGAGTCACATTTGTTGCCTGTATCACGAGTGTTAGCTAATAAAGCTTGAAATATACAATAGCATCTGAACAGAAAACCAAGGTATTTGGTCCCACTGAGTTTTCTAATATGCTTACTGTTTCATGGCATGTGAGTATGGTTCTTTAATATTACATTTTTAAATTAAAATTGGATAGAGTAAACCATATCTTTCTAGAATGGAATTTAAAAGATTTATTCATTTATTTTTATTGTATGTGCATGAGTATTTTATCTATATGTGTGTCTGTGTACCATACGAATGCTTGGCTTATGTGGGAAGAAGTGGGGTTTGGATTCCCTGGATGTGAAATAACAGACTGTTGTGATCCATTATATGGGTTCTGAGAATGAACCTGGATACTCTGTAAGTATTTCAAGTGTTCTTAGCGGAGACTCTTTCACCCCTCAAATAGCATTTTTCATAGTCATTAATGTTCATTAATGACATTAAATGATTATAGGTATATTTTGCAATGTTAATGTAGAATTATAATTGTAAACTATTTCCATTGTGTTATTGGAATGATGAATTAAATAAACATAGAACTTTATAGTATAAATTTCAGATTGACGCATTTTTCTTTATGAGCTGTTTGATATCATGAACCATACAGTATTTTCTTTTTCTTGCCTGTTCATAACATCAATATGAATTAGTTACAGGTAAACATCATTGTCTATTACACTTCCTGGAAGATCTGTCAGACTCATTTGTGTCTGGATAAGTAGTGTAGTAAGAAGACTGATGCAAAAGTTGACTCATATTGTATAAATAAAAGGTAATGTATATTTCAAGATAATAGGGAGAAATGATCCAGTAATTTTGAAATATATTAATTTTATTTCCCGTTTGAATTTTCTAAGTTCCTCTCTTGTTCATTATCAAATTTTATAATGTTCATCTTCACTCTGATATTGACATTATCATCTGTGTGTCACTCTTAATGAAGCTATGCTTCTAATATAAATCTAATTTAGAAAGTGTGAAATAACTAATGGGAAGGTCAAGATGAATTTGTTATCAATGAGATCAGTAACACCTAAAGGTGTACATCTATGTCTAAGGCATTTCTATGGCCTGAAGCTAGCACAGCACATTAAATTCCTATCACCTATCTAAACAGAAACAGTCTGTGATTTGTTCCTTAGATCCACAACCCATTAAGACCAGCGTTAGCTAAGACTGGTGTTAAGATAAGTTCAGCATTCAAGAGTAAGATAACATTTCTGCTCTCAACAGTCTTTCAAGTTGGGCCAAAGAATGAGTTAGAGATGAATGAAAGCATAACCATATATCAAAGCTGCCTCCAAGGAGATATATCATAGTGATACACAAAACAAATACTAAGATTCAAGTAGAATTTTTTCTTGTTCTTGGAAGTGCTCAGAAAGACAAACTGCTTTAATTCATCTACTACATACTCCCAAACATTACAATATGATATAATTATTCTAAGAGTAACAGAATTAAGTAAAATTGTTTTAATGTGAAAAAAGTGAAAAAGAAAGAATAGTAGAAGCTGCTGTATTTTCTCCATTCATCTATCATTAGTTATTCTTACATCTATGATGTCCTTGTTCATCTGTTTATCTGCCCAGTCTTTCTTTTCTGTCTCCTGACCATTGGATGATGTTATGACAAAGGAAACCTTGCAATTAAAACAATACACACATTGGCATACACAAAATGTACATGACTAGTGTGTCAAGAACAGGCTGAATCCTATTTCCAGACCTGTAACAGATCAGTTACTCCCATCCCAAAGTAAAAGAGCTTGGCTTGTGAAGTGTATCTGGAACCTCTGCTTCAAGGAACTGTGAGTTCCTTGCTCTTATCAGGACACAATGTGTGTGTATGTGTGTATGTATGTATATATGCATGGATATGGATATCCTTATATTATATATTAAATAAATGCAAACTTAACTTTAGAAAATAGAGTACAATATTTAAGCAAAATTATATTGCCTGTGTTTTTGCAGGACATCTTCATACAAATTTAATTCATTTTTTTTAATTCATTTTTCTTATCATCATCCTTCCTGTGCATGTACTATGGATGCTGAGAATTATTTGGCAAGTGATTGACCTCAGATAATGTTAATGTTCTCTTCTTTGCTGTGTATGTTGTGTAGTTTTAAATGTCAACTTACCACAGCCTAGAATTACCTGGGAAGAAAACTTTAAATAAAAAATTATTTAGATTAGGTTAACTTTTAGATATGTCTAAAAAGAAATATTATGATAGTTAATTGATGTAAGAAGATACAACTCATTGTGGACAGCACTATTTCTTGAGCAAAAATTCTAAACTATGTAAAATGGGGGGGGAGCTAGATGAAAGTGGAAACGGCATCTATGATCATTTCTCTCTGCTCTTTACTGGGGATGTAGTCTACTATCTGTATCAAACTCTTGGCACTGATACTTCCTTACACAATGGACTATAACCTGGAATTAATTATAAGATGAAATAACACATTTTCTCTCTAGTATTTTTATCTAAGCAATAGAGAGGAAACCAGAACAGTCTGACGGATAATCTTTCATAGCCTTTCTTTCTTTAGTCTGTCTTGTTTATTGTTTCGCAGTACTGAACTATCTAGTCTAGCCTTCAGGTGGCTCTAGAATTCTGTCCATGCTCCTCCATGCTTCTGTCTACACTGTATGTTTTTCCCAAATGCCCCTGCTCTTGACAACGCACAATCAACTATTCATCCTTTTAGATCCATATGTGTCCTTGTAATTGTTTTCTAACTTCTTGTTGTATCCCCACCTTATAGACCCTCATTGCCTATTTCATAACAACTTATGGCCTGTTTATCTTGCTCCATCCTAAACTCATATGTATACCTTTTAAATATCACAGATGAACTCTTGAAATGGAGAGAGGCTGACTCAATAGTGATTGAAGTCACCCATGTGATCATTGTAGAATTCACCAGATGCATTCCAAATACAGTGTTGACATGAGAAAAGTAATGTTTATTAAAAAAAAGTTTGGAGTTATGAACATAGATAAATAAATCTAGATAAAGTCAGGCAAACTGATTATAAAGCTACACTCATTGTTTAGTGATGGACTGACATGAGCCTAGATTAAGCTAGAAAGCCTGGGAATGAAATGGAAGAAACAGTTCTAAGATGAAAACCCCATAAATGAAAGAAGGGTAAAGAGAGAAGTCAGAGTTACTGCTAACATTTCTGGAATGGATGAAAACATGAGTGGAATGTTCCTTAGCTCTATTACAATTATTTTTAAATGTGTTTCCCTGGAGAGGAATGTTACAGACAAAGATATCTCCACAGATTAACAGTCATGGACAGTGATCATGTCAGAATAAGAGATTAGAAGCTAAGATCCATGTCAGTGCCAACCATGGTATATTAACAGAAGGTTACTTACTAAAACCAAGAGCTTTCCAACATTAGGGAACTCCAGCTCGGAAATGACCATTGTGGGGACAGAGGTGGGAAAGAAAGGTTATACTCCTAGGTGGAGTATAACCAGTCACTACTTTATAGCAGGGTGCTACTGAAGTCTACGACAGTATGTCTGGGACCACAGAAATGTCTAGTCTTACTTGAAACTGGAATGTGTAGCTCCACAGAAGAAGCAGGGCCCAGCACAAAGGCCTAATTATTACCCCCTTTTAAATACCATAACACTTAAAAAAAATCTCAACATTAACTTCACTTTGTTTTAGTGCCAATTTTTTTTTCTATTTTAAAGAACAACTTACGTTTTCATTATTATAGCCTGTAGTCTGTTTCTATGCCATCATTCCAGATCACTCTAGTTAACAAGGATCTGACCCAACCAGCCTTACCATTTGCACCAAACCAGTTTAACCACAAAATAATTTCCTTTACAACCAATGGCTTTCTTTACTGGGAACTAAATTAGGGGAAGCAAGAACCTGTTGTCTCCTGTGGGCTGCTTTTGTCTATTAAGTGTGAGGATGTCAGCTTTGCTAACAATCTCCTGTGGGTCCCTCTCCTACTGCTTCTCAACTTTGTTTTCCTCCCTCTTGGACTTATTAACTGAACCCTATCAGCTGGGTGTTTTCTATATCTAGCCTGTACCAGAATTGGCAGACAACTGAGATAGGATAATCACTAAGTAATTGAAGTAAGTAATAGAAAAACTGAGTAAGTACTTGCTGGAGACAACCATAGTCTTGTTCCTTCAATCATTCATGTATTTTCTAATGCATGCACTGTTACAGAGAATATTTCTTTAACATTACTTAGATCTCAACCACTGAAGTCACAAAGTTAGGTAAATTTGAAAGAAAAGAGAAGAGAGAGAAGGGACTTGAAACAGAAAAGAACAGAATAAGAAGGGGGAGGACAAGAAAAGAAAGTTACAGTGTAACTAAATATAGACTGCTTCAAGAAATCTGAATGACTGTATCCTAAGATGAAAAAACAATAAAATCATAGACAAAACAATATATACAAATACCGGAATGCCAGCCAAATCAACTGATAATCAATCAAAGAACATAAAAATAAAAAGAAATGTTAATCTCAGTATATCTTATAAAGATTTAAAATGATCAGACAAACTTGGAAATGGAAGTTTACCTCTCCAGATTTTTAACATGTAATGCTCATTGCTTTCCCACTCCATCCCTGTTCCAGCTAGACCTTCCCATTTCCTTATGTTGTCATCCCCTATCCACTACCCTCCATTGGCCACCCCTTACCCCTAGTTCACTCGTGGAGATCTCATCTATTTCCCCTTCCCAGGGCGATCCATGCATCCCTCTTTGGATCTTCCTTGTTATCTAGCTTCTCTGGAGTTGTGGGTTGTTATCTGGTTATCCTTTGCTTTACTTCTAGTATCCACTTTTGAGTGGGTACATACCATATATGTCCTTCTGAGTCTGGGTTACCTCACTCAGGATATTTTCTAGTTCCATTCATTTGAGAGATACACTGTAATGGAGGGAGATATCATGGGGTTAGAGAGAAACCCAGTGCCAGGGAAGTTGCCAGGAATCCCCAAGGATGATCCCTGCTTGGACTACTAGAAATAGTGGAGAGGGTGCCTGAACTGAACTGGCTTGCCCCAGTGATCAGATCAGTGAATAACCTAACTGTCATCACAGAGTTTTTCTCCAATGACTGATGGAGGCAGATGCAGAGATCCACACCCAAACACCAGACAGAGCTCCAGGAGTCCAGTCAAAGAGAGAGAAGAGGGATTCCATGAGCAAGTTCATCAGGATCATGATGGGGAAACCTGCAGAGATGACCAAACCAAACTAGTGGGAACTCATGAAAGTTGATCAATGGCTATGGTGCCTGCATGGGACTGGACTAGGCCCTCTGCATGGCAAGACAATTGTGTAGCTTGATCTGCTTGGGGAGCCTCCTGGAGGGAGAATCAGAATCCATCCCTGGGACATAAGGGGGCTTTTTGGACCCCACTACCTATGATGGGACACCTCCAACAGCCTTGAGGCAGAGGGAAGGACTTGGACTTGGGAGGCCTTGCTTTCTTGTGGGGGTGGGGAGTGACGGTGGTTGGGGAGAGGCTGGGAATGGGAGGAGGGAAGAAGGGGATCTCTGGTGTGTAAAATGAAAGAAAAAAATTCTTAATTAAAAAAATTAAAAACAGCCGGGCGGTGGTGGCGCACGCCTTTAATCCCAGCACTCGGGAGGCAGAGCCAGGCAGATCTCTGTGAGTTCGAGGCCAGCCTAGGCTACCAAGTGACTCTCAGGAAAGGCGCAAAGCTACACAGAGAAACCCTGTCTCAAACCCCCCCCCCAAAAAAAAAATTAAAAACATGTAATGTTTAATACTTAGAAACAATATGTTCAAGCAGTTAATTATGAGAAGGTAAATATCATAAAAATACCACATTTTGAAAAAATATGGGCACTATATGGATCTTTTTATCTTGTATTTGAGATGGTCTGTTTATAGATGTTTAAATCTGATTCCATAATTTTGATGCAAAATATGAGAGACTTGAGACCACCTTATGTAAAAATGGCTCCAAAATATACAATGTCATATTTAGTTATTTACAGTTATTTGTTACAGACACCAATTGTCTTTACTATGTCTACTTGGAAATAATAATCACATGTTAAAATATTTGAGAATCTATGTCTAAAGTTCCAAAGTCTAGCAATCATTTGGCATAAGAAGAGTATGGGACATGATGACATTCTCTTTGCTTATCCCACAGATATATGTTATCATGGTCATGTTATACTTTACATGATTTCACCCTAACAATTTTTACTTAAAACAAAATCAGGAAATCACAAAGCAAGGGCATCTAGTACTACTGTAGATACTGGGGATAAAATAATAATTGAACAGTGGTTTTTACTATCCAGAAAGAGTCAGATACACAAGTGAACAGAATATACTAGGTAAATAACACATTTTACCACAGAAATTCTTAGAAATTCTTAGGTAGAGTTAGCAGCTGTGAGAGGCTGCTCATGTAATATGGTAGCTAAGCTGAGGTTTGAGCAACTTTTAACTACCAACTAGGAGCACTAAGTACTTGAGTGTCCAATATGTAGGAGAGAGTCAATGAGACTGTGAATGGAATGCTCTCACTGTATATCTTTTGTGCTGTCCATTATTCTCTAACCAATCCTCCAGATTCCCACAGTCATAAACCTATGCTACTCCTGAGCTTAACTTCCAAAGTAAGACAATCACAAAGCAGAAAAGTGTCTCTTCCCCAAATACACAGTTTGAAAATGTCTCTATTGCTGAAGCTCATGCCTTCTGTTTTATACAGTCTTCTTCATTTTGATAAGACTCCAATATCTATGTGACCGTCCTAACCTTCCCAGGTGGCTGCTCATTTTTTGGGTCTCCCTGGAAGGCTTGTCTGCTACTATTTTATTTTCCTTCTTATGTCCCAATTTCAGCCATGCCTACTTTTTACCTTCTACATCCTGCCTTACTCGGTGTATTATATATCCCCATCCTCTGTACTCCAGGAATGAGATGTGATACTCTTCAAATTCTGAATTTTTTTTAGTAACCTGAGCACAATACATTTTCCCATGAGGCATGTTCTTGAATGAGTTCACTCGTATTCATTCCCCTTGAAGCCAATCTGTACCAGGCTACATCTAATTACTTCATCCTGCAAAAGAGCGAAATATATAATTGAGTAGGTGTAACCACTGAGTTGCTAGAACTCCAGGGTTTATCTTTTCTTTGTGTTAGGAACAAGAGAAATATTCTGTTAAAATGTAGCACACAGAATTAACCCACAAAAACTAAACTCACTTCTTTCTCTTTGAAACAGAATCAGACATATCAATATATCTACATTGATTTATCAACAAAGATCTGATTTCTTCCTGTGCCTCTACTCTTAACTTAAATCAATCACTTAGTAATTACTTCAAAATATAAATCCACCCATGCTAAACTGAAGAGTTGTTAAATGGCAACCTTCTCCCCTCCCTGTTCTGGTAGACATGTCCTCCTTTTCTGAGCCTGACTCTAGGGTGTTGGTGAACTGATCCCATTCTGACTTTTGGTGATGGGTTCAAGAGTGACTGCATAATTAAATCTTGTCATATAAGACGCTAAGATGTTCATTTGATTTTTTATAAACACAGGCCAAGGGAGAGCAAGTCCATGTCTTTTTGAGGTTGCATATTTTGAAAGTGAGGCTTCCCTTGATATTCCAGAAATGTAAATTACTTACTCTGTTTCTCTTTTGGATTTTGATTTAGAGACTTTGAAAATAAAGTCTGAGTTTGGCTTAGGTGCTAAAGGGAAGCCACTCAATCCTGCCTTCCATAGTCTTCCTCTATTCTGCATCTTTTACCACAGCTTTAGTCTTCAGCCCCTTTGTCCCTGGACTGACACATGAATGCGCCAAGAATTACTGTGGATATCTCTATGAATAAATAAACACTGATTGCCTGGCTAGCTCAGTCGATAGAGCATGAGACTCTTAATCTCAGGGTCGTTGGTTTGTGCCCCACGTTGGGTGCCATTTGTAGCTGGTGAGCTTTTCTCTCAGGTCCCACCAAGTCCTGCCAGAGCCCATTTATAAAATAAACACACAGATGCTTACATTATTTAAACTGCTTGGCCATTAGCTCAGGCCTATCATTATCTAGCTTTTACTCTTATATTTAGCCCATTTCTATTAATCTATACTTTGCCACATGGCTCAGAGCTTATTGGTACCTTACATCTTGCTTGTCCTGGCAGTGGCTCCAGGCAGTCTCCCTCTCTGCCTTCCTGTTTCCTCAATTCTCCTCTCTGTTAGTCCCCCCCTATACTTCCTGTCTGGCTACCGGCCAATCAGTGTTTATTTATACAAAGCGATATCCACAGCAGAGAACATCCTGTAAAACGTGTTTTATTGGGTGTCTTTATGTGTACATACCTTACCAAGTAAATAATGGCAACTTGCACAAAGAGAGAACATATTAATCTGTCCACAGACACAGCAACATGTAGCTGGAGTTTAGTGCTGTGGAATGTTCTGTACGTTAAATGTGTTGCTCTGATTGGTTAATAAATAAAACACTGATTGGTCAGTAGCCAGGCAAGAAGTATATAGGTGGGACAAATAAAGAAGAAATTTCTAAAAAATGAAAGGCTGAGGCAGGGAGATGCTGCCAGTCACTGCCATAAAAAGCAAGATGTAAGTACTGGTAAGCCACGAGCCATGTGGAAACTTATAGATTAATAGAAATGGGTTAATTTAAGACAAAAAAAAAAAAAAACCAAGATAACAAAAGGCCTACCTCGGCCATAGAGTTTATAAACAATATAAGTCTCTGTGTGTTTACTCAGTTGGGTCTAAGCGGCTGCAGGACTGGTGGGTGAGAGAGATTTGTCCTGACAATCGGCCAGGCAAGACTAAAAAAAACCTTCAGCTACAGCAACATGGGTACATGGCTTCTGTAAAATAGTCTCTTCAGGTATTTGTTCTTAGAATGCATGACTGACTTTGCACTTTGGATGTAAGGAGATTCTCTTAACTCAGTCTTTTGTCCAGAAACTCAGGACTGTAAGTTTCCTTCCCAAGGCTTTTAGGATGAAGATAAATTCGTCAAAGTAAAACCACATTTTGAAAAACACTCCCCAAGTAATGATCAAAATGAACCATTAGAAATCAATATCATTTTTTTTTGCCAAGTAGGAACATAAAATTAGACATCAATCTGTATCAATGTCAGGAGACTCAGGATTGTTGAGTCTCAAAAATTGATATGATAACTCTTATTTATTAGAAAATTTATGGGCTATTCCCTGATTCCATTTAAAATATGCTGAATAGCATTACAAGATAGTTCATATGACTTTTATAATTATATCTTTTAGATCAATAAAATGGAGTCTTAAAAATGTATTAAATACATGATATTTTTGCTACAAAACAAACTATTCATGTGTCCAGTTTATGGTAAGTTTTATTAAATTGGGGTAATTTAGTTAAATTTTCTTTGTTATTATATATTTATTACTTTAACCCATTTTTAAATTTAAATGTATTTTTATCATATTCTTCACTTTTCTCCAGTAGTGACATCAGCTGTATCAACAATTCTCGGACAGCCCTCATGTTCAGGAGTAGCTGATCAACATACAATGGACTCCATAGTTGTTTTGTTGGTTTATATTTTCTGTTGTTGTTTTGTGTGTTCTTTTTTATTTCTTTCATTTGGTTACAGTTTTGTGTTTTTATTTTTCTTTGTATGTTTTCATCTTGGGTGTGGTTTTATTTATTTATTTATTTATTTATTTATTTATTTATTTATTTTTAGCTTTTGAGAAATAGCTTAAAGCTGCATGGGTAGGGAAGGGAAGAGAATCTGGAAGGACATGGGGAATAAGTTTTTAAATCAGGGATCCTCACCATTCCTCTGTGTGGTCACTGGAAATCTAGCATGGATGCATAAATTTTGTGGGGTCAATCATCAATTCCAGTAAGAAAAAGGAAACCTCAATGACAGGCATATTTAAAGTTTCTGTGTTCAATTTTCTAGTGTCTTGTTGGACAGGCTAGATCTCCTGGTCAGGCCCAGATGAAAGGAAGTAAAATGGAGCCACATCAGGATAGATGGCATGGGTACTAAGGTCTGCCTGTGTTGATAAGTGAGAATGCTGTGGCTATTTTTGAAAAGAAAAAGAAAAGAACTATCATAGAATAGAGACATACCTCAAGCAAAGATATAGACATTAGACCAAAATAGTGTTTGATTTAAGCACATGGTATTTTATTATTATATCCCCAACTGATCAATTCCCAAAATGAAAGAAAGAATAAAATGAAAATCCATCCCACAGAATGAATATCTTTCCTTGGTCTCCATTCCCATTAGGCCTGCTTTCACTATACCATACTTAAGCTTCTCTCTAACCAAGTGAGAAAGGCTGTGTCTAGAATCTTTAACTAATTCCTTTCTGTCTTGTCTCAAAGTCAAAAATTGCATGCGTGTAGCTCTTTTCCTATAAATCCCTATGCACTGTCCTATTTAGGTTTAACACTCAACTTGACACAGCCTAGAGTCACCTCAGAAGGGAGTCTCATAGAGTGATTGCACAGATCATATTGGTTTATGGGTCATATCAGAAGAGGAGTGACTTGATTGTCATATGATATAGGAGGGACCAAACTCCTGTGGGCAGCACTATTCTATGAGCAGGTGATCATAGGCTATGTAAGGTTAGCTGAGTATAATTCCTCCATGGTTTTTTGCTTGGGTTTCTGTCCTGACTTTCCTCAATGGTGGGCTACATCCAGTAGGCTGAAATAAACCATTTGCTTACCTAAGTTGCTTTTGGTCAGAGTATTTTATCATAACAACAGAAATGTAAGCGGAACATTTCTGAAATTAGATATATTTCAGTATAAGTAACTCCTTCAGGGTCCTGGCCTTCTCCTACTGAGATGGACATGTGGGAGTCCCTTCTGTGGTAATTCCAGTGTCGTTTCTTACCCTTTGCAGAGTCATGAATTTGTTGTATGCAGTTCACACAGGAATTTGTCTTCAAGGAGCTTGATGAGAGGTCAGAGAGCATTAGACATCATTATCTGACAGGGGTCCAACCTGAGTCCTATCACAGGTAGGCAAAAAAGTTCTGGTGGGTTCCTTTGTCAGCAGTCAAAGGGCAATGGAAAGCTGTGCAGTTTTTCTCCCAAACTGTGAGAAAACCAAGCATTTAATACCTCCATTCCAAATGCAAACCAATCAAACATTGGCAGGTTTGGATTGTTTTATTTTGAGGTTTTAGCTTATCTCCATGGGATAAAAGCCTTTCCAAATGGGCTTTAACTAAAAATGTCATCCACCCCAGCTGTTCCCTGGTTAGCAGAAAGAGCGGTGACAGAAGGCTCCCTCTCATAGTCCTCTTCCATAATATCATTATCCAAATTTGCATGGCAAAGATGTGGCTGCTATTTATATGTTGATTATTACTGTTCTGCAGTTTATTTTTTTCCCAGCAGAGTTGAAAATTATATTTAGAAAAGCTGACATCATCTTTAAATATACATTATAGCTCTCATTTGGTAGAGATGAGCTGTTGAAATACATGCCACCTACTCAACTTCTCAGGGAAAAAATGGCATAGACGCTTCACACATGGTTATATATAAATGTGTACATTGGCATGGAAGTGGACTGGAAGCTATAAGATTATGAAGCAGTCTTGTGTACTCTGTTTTATGCCTTCTCAGCTTGATTTTTATTTAAAAAAGATGGACAATGTGACTTAGTCTTAGAAAAGATTTTCTGGGCCGGGCGGTGGTGGCGCACGCCTTTAATCCCAGCACTCGGGAGGCAGAGCCAGGCGGATCGCTGTGAGTTCGAGGCCAGCCTGGGCTACCAAGTGAGCTCCAGGAAAGGCGCAAAACTACGCAGAGAAACCCTGTCTCGAAAAACCAAAAAAAAAAAAAAAAGAAAAAAAAAAAGAAAAGATTTTCTGAATTCTAACTCTAGGCATCATAGCTACGTATTTTTGGCATAATGTTAATCAATTGTAAAAATCTGCACTCCTCAGTCTGAAAGGTGAGGGTGAGTGTTCATGAATGATATTAGGATTAAGCTTTGTGGTACAGATAATAAAATGTATGATTCATCTTTTAAGTTTATGTTCCAAACTGTGTAACATGTGTGTCTTATAGACTATATTGGTTGATTTTTTGACAAATTGACTGAGCCACTGGGTGTGAAAGCATTTGCTAAAATAGTATTCTAAGTGTTTCTGTGAATATTGTAGGGTGAGATTAATAGGCTCAATGAAACTGGTTGCTCTCCTTAATGTGATTGAGTTTCATGCAGTCAGTTACGTAGAGTGAAAAAGCAGATTCTGTCCCAAGCAAGAAATTTCTTTTTTCCTCAGCTGCCATAGAAACTCAAAAAACTGGATGTCTTTTTCTCTGTCATTGGATTTGAACAGATGCACTGAATCTTTCAGGATCTTGTGCATGTCAGCTTTTAGGTGGTGTCTGTACTATCCATTCTCTTGTGCCTCAGGATTGCTTTCTACAATCATGCAAACCAGTTCCTCATATTCGCTTATATATCCTCTCTCTTTTTATTCCCCGTGTGTGTGTGTGTGTGTGTGTGTGTGTGTGTGTGTGTGTGTATGTGTGTATGTGTGTGTGTGTGTGTGTGTGTGTGTGTGTGACTATGTGTATGTGCAATATATGTATGTAGTCACACATCCTATTGCTTTAATTTCTGGGCAAGACTAATGCTTATATCACCTACTTTTTTGTGTTTACTTCTCATTAGTATTTTTTCAAGGCCCATTTTTCCCATTTTTATTTATCAAAACTAACAGATGAGGAAATTGAGGCCTCTAAGCAATGTGCTTTCAATCTATTGGGTTATTATTGCTTGCACAGTACAAGCAAAATGAGATGTGTGATGTAATGTTCTACCACATACCATGTAGAAGTTGTATGTTAGACAGAGTCAGCTGTAGCAAGGAGATTTTGAAAACCTTCTGTTTGCAATTGCAGTGAAATACCACGTTTGCTCACCTCAGGCAGTTTTGAGCTAGATCTCACAGCATTGTAGTAGTGTACATAGCAACCCATGAAATTGCAAGCTTAGTTCTGTGCTATGGAGTTAGAGGCAGAAAAAAATTTCTTAATTTTCCTGACACAGCCACCTCCACCCCTTATCTGTCTTGAATCAGAACTCTGAGTCCTGATCCAGTTAGATTAGATTTATGCTTTTTGTTTTGGGGCACATAAGAGTAAGACTAGCCCTAGAAGAATATACAGGATCAAAATATCTAAAGTGTCATTGAAAAAGACAACACATTAAGGGGCAGTTTATTATTATTATTTATTAACATGCAGGTAACAGGGTCCTTGATTTCACAGTGGGGTTGTAAGTCTTAGAGTGGCTGAAAGTTCGCATTGTTTACTATTGCCGGCTTGCAATAATGTTTCAGTTGATAGGAGGCTGATTGTCTAGGTGAAAATACCTTCTTGGTAAGATTAGAGTACCAATGCAAAGCCTTTAAGTGATACTTTAGATGTTGTATTTTGCCAAATTATGTATTTTGACAATTGTGAAACTTTCTTTGAGAACTGTTCTGTCTGTAAATGGAAAGAAAAATCCAGGTGCAGTTGCTAGGAGTAGTGAAATGATATTCTATGCTTTATAAGCCAGTTGGCCCAAGTTCAACTTTCATAAGTACTCATGCCTGTCCCTAGCTTTTAAGGGGCCAGTTTTATGTATGAGACCATTCTTTCTTCTATCCTGTTAAGCAGGTCCTGGTTTGAGCCAAGATCCATTTTCATATGAAGCTTAAAGGTAAATCATTTTATATAGTATTTGCATAGGCATAATTGTTTCCACCCACACCACCAGCCCTTGGACACTGGCAGACTGGTAGATTCAAAATCCCATACTTAACACATCATGACCCTGATCTAGAAAAGAGTTTCAATTTCAGGATTTCACACTGTGATTCAGTTTTCTAGATGATGAATCCCCTTGTCTTTCTAGTTGTAATAAAGCCACTATCTTTCCCATAAAAAAGAAAACTTTCCTTCTTCTATGCCTCTTTGACTACCAGAGAACAACACTTCAAGGTGAAGTTTGAGAGACTTCCTAAAAAATCAATTCTATATTGACCATTGCAGTTCAAAAGCAGTTGAGAATCACCATGATAAAGATAAAACCAACATGTTACTTGAAATGTAGTTCTGAAAACCAGCATGACTTGTGATTGGTCTAAAATCAGCTCTTTAAAGTTTCTATCCCACTTACTCCATTCCCCTCAAACCCAAAGGGTGACAGCCCCTTGCCATGACAGATCTTTTCTTGGTTAGTTATCCTCCCAGGTAGAAGAGATAACAGTTTGTTCTCAAAGCAAGAGGCAGACAGCAGAGTGGGCAGTGGGCTGGGGTGGGTTTACCTAATACGTCCCTCACACATACCTGTATGAGAAACAATGCAATAAAAAGATGATTATGTTTCATGTGAGAGCTCTGTTCTTCAACCACTACAGGAGTTATCACAAATATGTTGCTCAAAATGAAACCTATTTACTAGTTCTACCTTTCTAAGTGTGCACTTCCAGATTCAATGTAACTGGGGTAAGTACTCATAGTAATAGTATCAAGCAGATATCAAGGATATCAAGCAGATGGGCAGAATGAATGTTTTTGGACCCTTTGATGAAATGTTCTCTTCCAAACTTATTCTGATGGATGGAAACGCCATATTGTTACATCATGGTGGCTGATTATCTGCTGTGGATATTGCTCTGTATGCTGTGAATGTGTTGCTCTAATTGGTTAATAAATAAAGTGCTGATTGGCCAGTAGCAAGGCAGGAAGTATAGGTGGAGCAAGAAGAAAGGAGAATTCTGGGAAGAGGAAGGCTGAGTCAGGAGAGATGCTGCCAGTCCCCACGATGAGAAGCAAAATGTAAAGATACCGGTAAGTCATGAGCCACATGGCAAGGTATAGATTTATAGAAATGGTTAATTTAAAATGTAAGCTCTAGCTAGTAAGAAGCCTGAGCCATTAGGCTATATGGTTTGTAAATAATATAAGCCTCTGTGTGTTTACTTGGGTCCCAGTGGCTATGGGACTGGCGAGTGAGACAGATTTGTACTGACCATGGGCCAGGCAGGACCAGGAAAACTTCAGCTACAGATATCTCCATTGTTGTGCTGTTTATAACAGAGGGTCTACTGTCACTGCCTAAATTTTACCCTGGTCCATAGCCAAATAGTTCTTTCATGTTTAAAATCAATGGTGATTGGATTCATTTAATGTACCCTTCACTTCAATTTTATGATTTATTTATCTTTGAACTATAGACCTAGGTATCTGTCCCCAGTTAAGACATCTATAACACAACCCACACAATCAAGACTTGGGGAATATCATAGAAGAGGGAGGAGGCAGAAAGATTGTAAGAGCCAGAGACCAGGATGTCTGCTGCTAAAAGATAGGCTCTTTTAAAGAGAAGACGAAGAAGAAGAAGAAGAAGAAGAAGAAGAAGAAGAAGAAGAAGAAGAAGAAGAAGAAGAAGAAGAAGAAGAAGAAGAAGAAGAACAAGAACAAGAACAAGAACAAGAAGAACAAGAAGAACAAGAAGAACAAGAAGAACAAGAAGAAGAACAAGAAGAAGAACAAGAACAAGAAGAACAAGAAGAAGAAGAACAAGAACAAGAACAAGAAGAACAAGAAGAAGAAGAACAAGAAGAACAAGAAGAAGAACAAGAACAACAAGAACAACAAGAACAAGAAGAAGAAGAACAAGAAGAAGAACAAGAAGTGGAAAGGAGAGTGCATCTGGGAAGAGTTAGGAGTGCATATGATCTAAATACATTGTATTAAATTCTCAAAGAATTAATAAAAACTTTAGATTATTAAAATCAATTCTGAAGTGATAGTTTTTATTTTATTATATTTTATTTTGTCATAGCTTTTTAATGAATAAATGAATGAATGGATGAATGAATGAATACCTAGCCACTAGCTTTAAGGTTAACAACTAAATTGTCACTTATACCTGCTGGGAGAGCAAACATCATTTTTCTCCACTATAGTGACACTGTATATATTGATTACTAGAGGACTGGCCTCATGTTCAGAAGTAGTTGACCAATATATAATGGACTTCATGGGTTATTTTCTGTGCTTTTATTTGGTTATAATTAGATGTTTCTTGGCGGGGGGGCATGGCATGATTTTATTTTGTTTTCTTGGTTTGGGGAAATCTTGTAATTTTTTGTTTGTTTTTGGGGGTTTGTTTGTTTGTTTGTTTGAGAAAGTACTAAATTTGGGTGGGTAGGGAGGGGACAAGGATCTGGAAAAATTGGGGAAAGGGGAAAAATATGATAAAAATATATTTATACATTTTTTTAAATATAAAAAATAAAGTATAATAAAAAGGTAGGTAGAAGCAAACAAAATTGAAGAGGCAAGTTTGCATAGTTTGTCTCTCATGATTTTTAATTGGTATTTAATAAACAAAATAAATACATAGATTTTTAACTTTAAAAAATAAAATTAAGAAACTTAAAAAATGCTTATTACATAAATACTTTTAGATTTATGTGTTTATTAAGGAACTTCCATATGCTATAAAGCCATTTTTCCAGCCACTGGTAATCTAATTTTGACACATTATTAATTACTAAGCTCTCTGTATTTGATGATACTTTCTTTCCCTTTCCCATAATTTCATAAAACATGACATGCTTTATTTTGTAAGCATGTCTTATAGGGCTGCTTGTGGTCAAAAGTTTCTCAGATATTTAGGAATGGAATGTTTTGAAGATTAATCCTGTACTTTGTATAATGAATCCATTTGGATTCAATCAATGTTTGTATTATGATGAGATTGGAGTGGTATGTTTATGATAAGATTGGGGTAGTATGTTTATTATGGGATTAAGGTAGTATGTTTATGATGAGATTGAAGTTTTGTGTTTATGATAAGATTGGGGTAGTATGTTTATGATGAGATTAGGATAGTATGTTTATGAGGAAATTGGGGTACTGTTTATGATGTGATTGGGGTAGCATGTTTATGATGATATTGGGGTAGTATGTTTATGGTTATTAACTGAGGATACAGTTCAGTGAATAAAGTGCTTGGTGTCCAACTGCAAAGACCTACATTTGGGGCCCTGGAACCTGCATAAGTGTCAGGAATGCCTATCCCATGTCTGCATCATGGTTGAATAACAGCACATGATCTTTGCCTCAGAATACAGCTTGCACCAGTACTTCCCCACACCTGATTTTGATGATTCTTAGCGAAAAATTTTAATTTAGAATTATTGTAGAAATGTGATAACGTGGCTTTGTGATATGGATAATATATTTTACATGCAAGAAGCATGTGGACTCATAAGGTCTGGACAATGGAAGATTGCAGTTTGAATTATCTTCCCTAAAATTCACATGTTGAAGTCTCAGCCATCAGTACATTAGAATGTAAATGTTTTGAATGGTCATTCAAAGTTAAAATGCCACTGTTAGTGTGTGTTCCTATTCAAATATGACCAATATCTTTTAAAAAATAGAACAGGTTGCTGGGAAAGTACATGTATGGATAAAAGTACATTTGGGAAGAGAGAAAAAATATTTTGCTGAATTTATCTGGCCTATGGTGTAGGATTATTTATAACTCCAGTGTGTTGGTTTCAGAGAGGGAAGCTCCTCTTCTCAGATCTGTCTACTGCACAACAATTTAGATGTAGAACTGCCACTCATGCCTGTGGGTTTACTAGCCTCAGGATAGAATTGAAATATTTACCTACTTTAATAAATATTTGCCAGTGAATCTGAGTCTTGAGTTTTCTGTTTGGAGAAGTTATTAAATATGGATTCAACTTCTTTAGGAAACATAGATCTATAGAGATGACTTATTCGTCTTTGTATGCACTTTGATCGGTTTCATCTTTTGAAGAAATCACCCACTTGATCCAAACCATAAAATTTATAGGTATAGATTTTTTATACTTGTTTACAATGTTACTTTAGTGTCTGTGGTATCAGAGAAGATTACCCTTCTTATGTTTCTGATATGAGATATTTTGTCTTGTCTTTTTTATGGTTAGTTGGGTTTACCTTTTACTTCAATTTTATTCATTTTTTCTTTTATTTTTGTTTTTAGTTTCATTGACTTCTCTAGCTTTATTAGTTATTTCCCTGTTCACTTTATACTTAAATTTTAATTGTAATTTCTATTTTTGTTTTCTCAGATGCTTTTAAGATTTTATACTACCTTTGTATTTGTTTTTGACAAACACCCACAAAAATACATTATATTTTGATCACATTCAACACACATTATCCTCTCTTATCATTTTCCCATTCTTTTTTACTCTATTATTCCCAGCTAGTCCCTCTTTTACATCTTTTTGAGATCTGTATATACGAGATCTGTGCAGGTAGACACAGCTGCTATGTACTCATGAGTAGGATGGCCTATGCCATAGCCCAAAGATAGCACTTCATAGTGTTCCTTTTTATCCTTTTGTTCCCACAGTCCTTATTCCTGCTCCTGTGTGATGGGCTCTGAGTCTTGGGTTGGGTAATATAGCTATCTCATTTAGAAATTCACAATCATCCCTCACTTCTTTTTATCACTTCCGCCTGCTATGAATCTCTACATTAGTCATTACCCTATGGCAGAAAAGGGGGAATTTCTCTTCCTTGGGCTAAGAACAGCACAAGTTCATGGCTATCAACATAAATGTTTAGGAGGCAGTTTGTCTCCACATCACTTAGCAAAATACAGTAGTGCTTTTCCCTAAGGCCTGTGACTCTCCCAACCATAGAATTTTATCAGGGTTACAGTAGCATCCACGCTTTCCCTCCCATGGAGCATATCACAAATAGAATAGGAAATGGCTGGTTAAGTCCCAACCATTCCTGTCAATGTTGCATCAATGGAGCATCTTGCCATAAGGTTGGAAGTGAAGTGTGCAGCATCCGTAGCTTATAAAGACTGTGGATGACTATTTTGCTTTCAGCAGCACCTTCTGGCACTGTGGATATTACCAAGAGGAAGGAAAATACAGCTCACTTACTTCCAGCTTGATTTTTCTGTCTACAGAATCCAAAATGTACATTATTTTAATAAACACAGTCTTCCCATTTAGATCTGGTGAGCAATTAAAAGAAACAGCAATATTTTTTATTATTTGGGGGGCCTCTGAATCAACAATTTATGGAGTGGTATCATAGACCTTGCCCTGTGATTCTTATTTAAAACCCTGTGGCTGCTGGCAGCAGTAGCATCTAATATGCAAGTTACAAATTCTATTCTTTATATTATGCATACTCTTGTTATCCTAATCAATACGTGGATTTAGGATATTCATTTAGTTTATTTTTTATGCATTTAACTACATCTATGAATTTATTCATAACCATTATTGTTATTATATTGCAGACAGTTTTTTTGTTGTACCTTAATTTCTAATCAAATTTAAAATATCTTAATTTCAAGGAATTCTTTGACACAAACTGTCAAAAATATTTTTAAATTATTAAGTACTCAGATATATTTTAAATGTCTTTCTCTTATCATTTTTTTATTTAACAAATTGAGCTCCTACAACACATTTTGAATTATACATGGGCCTTTAAATATATTCTGATGGATTTTTGGTGTGAGTGTATTTTAGTAAGGTGAATGTCTCATGTACTGTTAAGAACAAGAACATGTAATCTGCTGTTGTTAAGTGGAATGTTCTATAACTGTCAATTAAATGAAGCATATGGGTAGTAGTATTGATTTCAACAACCCACATGGATTTTTCTGCCGAGTTGATCTATAAGTTGTTCCTGGGAGTGTTGAGGTCTTCATCTATCCTTGTGGCTTTTAAATTTTTTTAAGTTATATTCATTTTTTTCTTCAACTATTTTGATGTTCTATGGGTAACAGAAACCTAAATTTCTCTAATGTTACTTTTGACTTTAATTGTGTTTGCTTTCCCTTAAAGTCTTCTACTTCCTAAGTAAACATCTCAAGCTGAAGTTGTTTCAGCTTTGTTATTGGGGAGTATGGTTAGTTCAGATGGTGGTAGGGTAGCTCACACTGTAGGTCAAGTTCCCAATGTAATCTTCTACATACACACACACACACACACACACACACACACACACACACACACACACACACACACCGCCCCTGGCCCATGCTGCCCTCACCAACTGAACCCTGTACCATATTTTCTTCTTTGCAACAAAATTGCACATTGTTACTGTATGTAACATTTTCACTTAGCTGGTTAACAAACTGCCACTAATTTAGTAACTTACAACTGTACATATTTATTATCTCATAACTATAGTAACTGAAGTGACAGCCATTTTTATCTTCTGAGGGGCTTGTGAGTCTGTGCTGTTTTCATATAGGTGTATGTGTGTATTTATGCTCAACCCCCACAACACACACATACACACACACACACACACACACACACACACACACACACACATTTATATATATATTTCATGACTGCTGCAAGTGGAAATATTATGGTAAAATTCAAAGGAAACAAACTTTACAGCAGTATAGAATGAAATTAATTCCAAACTGTTGAATTCCCACATTAATTTCTCTAAATTCCATACAAAATTCCAGTGAAACCACTCTATGGTTTTGTTAGGATTATATAACCACTACTTAATGTATCTTTACATTTACTAGGCTTTGGGAAGCTAAGCAAACTCACCAGGTAATGGGGACAATCATAATACTTATTACATGTAAAATAACTATGAGAGTCAATGAAAAAGCAAATAAAAAGCACCTATTCTGGGAATGGTATAGTGGGTAGCCATTCCAGCTTGGATCTGGAAGTTCTAGCCCCCATTGAGTCTGTGGCAACTGTCACGCCTACGAGACAGGGCCAGGGGAGGCGCCTGGAGACCCGAGAGCTGGATGGGCAAGCGCTTTGTGCCGGAACCCTGAACGGTGGAGGTGGACTGAGCAGAGCTCCAGAGAACACCGCTGGATTGCAATACACCTTCCCCAGACCCTGCAACCTGCCTATCCCTTAATTTGTGAGTTACACCATTAAATAAATATCCTTTTAACTACGTGGAGTGGCCTTAATAATTTCACCAATATCATGGGAATATAACTTGCAATCAGTGCAACTCACTTTTGTAGTATGAGTATACACACACACACATACACACACACACATATGAGATTATATATCAGTATGCATACTGTGGTATATATCATGTTAAGTAATATTAATTATATGTTTTTCATTTGGAAACAGCATAAAATATGTGAATTTTACTTTATTTATATTTTTAAATGTTTAAAATAAAATGTATTTATATTTTTAATAGGGATGATTTGCAATGCCCATGGTACAGGTGTTAACATTTAGAGAACAACTTTCAGGAGCCAGTTTTCTCTTTTGACATGGGAGTTCTTGTGGTTGAACTCTGGTTCTAGGCTCAGATCCTTCTTGCTAGCCCTTGAGAGTAAGTTTTGTTACATACTTTTAATAGATTTTATGTGACTATCAGTTCAAGAAACAGATATGAACTTTCTATATGCAGTATACTAAACTAGGTTGTTTTAAGGAACATACATACTGTAATATGTAATATTTTTAAACATGATTGGAATTAGTCACACAGGAGACTAGTAAGGCACACTTTAGAGTGTCTGAGAGGTGTTACCAGAGGGAATTAACTGACAGGGAGGCATTCACTTTGATGGGGTATCACAAAGCATGTTCTGGGAACCTAGACAGAAAAAAAAGAAGTCAGGAGAAAGGCATTTGAGGACAAGTATCACCTTGTCTGCCCACTATGACTAGAAAAGCTTAGGTATATAACACCTCCCCTGCCAGGAGGAAGGATAGCTTCTAACAATGGACACAATAATTTGTAACTGCTTTTTGTTGTGTATGTCAGATATTTTGGTCACAGTGACATGAAAGTAACACATATACATCAACTATTACCAACCTATTTTAAACAGTGAGGAATTGTTATTTGTTGGACATGTAGTTTCAGGTTTGTTTAAACATTATAACATGATCGGAAGCATTTAAAATCAATAGTTAGATATCACATTACCTATTATGTATTGCAATAAAGTAAGATCAGGTAATCAGTATTTTTTGCTGTTTTTCAGTAATTTGCAAATAGTAGCTTACAAATGGTATATTTTGATGTAAAGGTATGTTAAAAAGGAAATTAAGGGGGACATTTTAAATTTGTTAATCTGTGTGGAATATTCCTAAAATCATGATTATTAAAAATTTCATTATATTTAAAATCTAATTATATAGCCTATGAAATTTCCATTATAAAATAAAATATTAACTAATTAAAAATCTAATATACTGAGAAGAAAAAAGTGAGGATAAAGAATACAATTTGGTAGAAAAAATGCTCAGTTAATAAATGTAAGACGTTGAATAAAATAAAAAATAATTATCTCTTCACAAAGCACTTAATTTAGATAACCAATAATAAGAGAGGAAATCCTTAGATTAGAAATTGATGTTGAACTTTGTATTAAAAGTAATCAGTAAAAATCTTTAATCATCTTAGCCTCACGAACAGGTGTGGGTATGTAGTCACATGTGTGGAAGTGTGTGTGCATGTATTTATGAAATCTAATCCTTATGCTCTGTACTTTTAAAGCTAAAAATAAACCACATTAATGAAATTTCTAAAACATATGTTTTCTAGAAGTGATTTCAATGACTGAACAGTATAAACTAGTGATGACATTGAAATAACAGTAGTGAGGGGTAAACTGAAGAAGGGCTGGTTAAACTTTTGGCCCAGAAAGTAATAAACCAATAGTCAAAATATGTGTCAATGAAATTTAGCAATGTAATATGGACTGTTGTGTTATTGCAGTGTGCTTTTAACTATGGTTAAGTACAACAATGTAATTTGTTTTTAAGAAGGATATATATATATATATATATATATATATATATGTATATATATATATATATATATATATATATATATATATCCATAAAGCTGCTCATAAACTGCAGAGCTTGAGAGGTTCAGTTTCTGTTCACTTATTGATTGATGATAAGTCATGTGGTAAGCATTTATATCTTCTGTATATTTTTCTTTAAAATGTTTGTAACTAATTGTTTGAAGATCTCATATATTATATGTTCTATATTTTCATACGCTTTTTCTATCTACTACCACATTCACACTCATTTAATACTCACCCAATTTTGTATCCTCATTTTTAAAACCCATTGAGACACATTAATTCTGGCCAAATACTGGTATGTGTATGACTGTACACTGGAGCATGTTAGACCTATCCTTAAAGGAAACCCTCTTTCTTCCAGAAGTTATCAATTACTGGTAGCTCCTCAGCTAACAGTAGGATTATATGTTCACCTCTAACTCCATGCCAGAATTTTTGTCTTACTTGAATTTTCACAGGTCTTTTGCATGCTATCACAATCACTGTGAGTTCATATTTGAATCTCTATTGTGTCTGTAAAATAACAATTTCTTATAACGATCCATGGTCTTTCACCCTTTCACTATCTCCACCTCCTTATCTGCATTGTTCCTAAGGCATGGGAGAAGAAGGTATAATACAGATGTTCCATTTAAAGCTGATCCTGGCCAGTTGAGGGTCTTTGTGTGAATTGCCACCTACTGCAAAAGGAGTTTTCTCTGATGATGTTTGAAAGATGTACTAATCTGTGAAAGTAATGAGAAGTCATTAGGAGTGGGCTTAATCCTATGTCCCATTAGTGAATAATAGTAATAGAGTATCCTATAGGGTCTATGACTTGTCTAGCCGCAGGTTCTTGAACTTTATAACTCTCCAAGATATAGGTTGTATTTTGTAAATGAGAACTTAAAAGCAATTGGAAAGAAGTTGTTTACTCTTGTTACATCTATGCTGTTATTATACAAGTGGGCATGACTTGCCCGACAGGTCATTACTATAGTTCATAGGGCTCATAGCTAGGTAAGATGTGTAATTACTTTTTTCCTCTGGTAGCATGCATAGCACCTATGCAACTTTAAAATTGCTCATTCAAAATACTCTCAGTAATGTATTTAGAGTTGAAATGAGAATACATCTATAGTTTTTCTTAAAAAATTCAACAGAAAGAAAACAAACAATAAAAGGGTATATAAATTAATTATGACAAACTCTTGAAAGTTTTTAATGTGGTGATAAGTGAAACACTGATACTACTCTGGAATATATTGCAAACTCATTAATGTTAGCAACAAAAACAGCAGTAAAAATCCATGGCTCTTCCTCACTACAATGTTGTATCATAGAAACTGGTGATTTGTATACTTCAATGACTATCATGATCATAACTCTTGCTTCATCCTAATGTTATTGCTTGACTATTCTGAGTCATTGTTCAAAACTCACTGTTCAAACCAGATTATTGAGTTCTGCTTCTAGCAAATATTCATATGCTAAGTATGTTTTGGATTATGATCAGCAAAAAAAATATTGTAAACTAGGGAGATGAGAATCAGTTGCATGGTTAAGAAGTATATTTTCTTTTTATATACATGAACGGCCAAGAAAAGCACAGCCCAGAGAACTCTGTGAGCAAAATGAATTCAGCTTACACTCTTCCCTAGGATAAGACCTTTTATGATTATCTCATTTATTTTCATATATTAGCTCCTCAAGCTGGATATTGTTAATGTGCATCATTCACAGTGCCCAATTTACTTGCACAGATAAAGCAACTAAGAAGTAAGAAGGTCATAATTTTATCTCAAAATTTGATCCCATGGTTCATAGACTGCCAACGTATAAAATGTTTATACGTTGTTTAAAATTTTGTGCCTCCACCACGGAGCGGGAGATCCCAGCTGGATCAAGAACAGAGAGGGAGAACAAGGAATAGGAGACCATGGTAAATGAAGACCACATGAGAAAAGGAAGAAACAAAGTACTAGAGAGGCCCACAGAAATCCACAAAGATACCCCCACAATAGACTGCTGGCAATGGTCGAGAGACAGCCGGAACTGACCTACACTGGTGATGGGATGGCCAAACACCATGTTTCATGCCAGAAACCCCATCCAAGGACTGAGGAATCTGGATACAGAGATCCACAGCTAGGTCCTGGGTAGAGCTCCAGGAGTCTAATTAGAGAGAAAGAGGAGGGTTTATATGAAGAGAATATTTGAAACTAAGGTTGGATAAAGCACAGGGACAAATAGCCAAACGAATGGAAACACATGAACTATGAACCAAAGGCTGAGGGGCCCCCAACTGTATCAGGCCTTCTGAAAAGGTAAGACAGTTGATTGGCTTGATCTGTTTGGGAGGCATCTAGGCAGTGGTACCAGGTCCTGTGCTCATTGCATGAGTTAGCTGTTTGAAACCTGGGGCTTATGCAGGGACGCTTGACTCAGTCTGGGAGGAGGGGACTGGACCTGCCTGGACTGAGTCTACCAGGTTAATCTCAGTCCTTGGAGGAGGCTTTGCCCTGGAGGAGATGGGAATGGGAGGTGGGAGGGGGCACGAGGGGGGCAGGAGGGGGGCAGGAGTGGGGAGAAGAAGGGAATTCGTGGCTGATATGTAGAACTGAATGGTATTGTAAAATAAAATAAAAGGAAAAAAAAGAAATAAAATGAATGTCAGTTTTTCTTCTTTTTAAATTTACTTTTTCTTTTCTTCTTTTTTTAAAAATTGAAAAATAGATTTTTCTCATACAATGTATTCTGATTATGGTTTCCTCTCACCCAACTCCTCCCTTCCTCAGCCACCCAAATCCACACCCTTCCTTCCTCTGGTTACGATTCAGACATCTAAAAAATTCTTGTGCTTTTTATTTGTCTTTTTCTTCTGTTTGTTTTTATTTTCTCCTCCTCCTCTTCCTCCTCCTCTTCCTTCTTCTTCTTCTTCTTCTTTTTTTTTTACAAAGAATTTCAGGATCAGGCTTTAGAATACTGAAAGTAAGGAAAATAAATTTTGATTTGGTTTTTCAAACAAACATCTTTTGAATAAAAAACACAAACAATAAATAAAATTTTGTGCCTCTTGGTCTAAAAACAACCTTTTCTTTTTTCTTTTTCTTTTTTTCTTGTAGTCCTCTCTCATACATTACACATCCAATCGCAGTTTCTCCTCCCTTTTCTCACCCCAGTCTCTCCCCCAAGCTCCTCTCTTGACCAGATCCACTCTTCTTTCCTTTCCCTTTAAAAAAAGAGGTAGAACAGAGCTCACATGATATCCACAGAACATGGCCTAAGAAGTTACAACAAGACCAGGCACAAAGCCTCACTTCAAGGCTGGATGAGATCATTCAGCAGGTGGAAAAGGGTCCCAAGATTGGGGAAAAAAATCAAAGACACTCCCCACTCCTACTGTTGGGAGTCTCACAAGAATACCAAGTTACACAACCATAAGACAGATGTAGAGGACCAAGCTCAGACACATACAGGGTCTGTAGGACACCCTTTTAAGAAGAAAAACTTAGTTTTTCACTTGTATATCTACTATTGATTCATTGTCTGCAATGTGCTGGATCTTTTGTCAAGATTAGAAAGACATTGGTGACACTGAGCAGTTTTGAGAGGGATAAAGGTCTTCAGATGACACATACAAATTGAAGACCAGACTGAAATGCACTACTTTAGTATTTTTGTTTGCTTTCAAGTCAGACTTTAGACTTAGGGCAAAAATTGAGAAAAAATTATGAAAGGCATAGCTGAGAAAAAAATTTAAGTAAGTGTGTCATAAATATAGGTTTGGAGAGACAGTTCAGAGACCATTTGATAAGGAAAATTAATTGGACATCAGCAAAGAATATAGTGGCAGAAGTAAAAACTGTTATGGCTGTCTAGGTCTGGTTACACAGAGAAGGATGTGTGGACATGAACTACATCTATGAAAATGGCTGGAATCCTAGGCATTGGTTTTCCTCAGGATATCCCATCCACATGGTTTTGCTGCGGTTCAGTAGGTAATGAGCAGATATGTTAAGAGAAAATGCCGATTTCAGAAAATTTCACTAGAAGGTTTTTCACGATTGCCAATGAAGTTTGTGGTAAACTACTAAAGACAACATTTCGTTGAAAAAATTGCAATTCTTTATCTTCCTAGCTAGGAGTTATAAATCAATACTCTGAGTCTATTTTCATCTTGGAATTTTGAGGAGAATAAAAATCACAGTGCAGTTTTCTGAGTAAGACATCTCTTCAGCATGCCACCTGAGCCCTTTGGCAAGCACCATGCCTGCTTGGGATGCCAACCCTGGCTACTGCAGACAGAGGAAGTAATAGTAATTGCTGTTTCCATCCCTTTGGACATTTCCAAGCTGTCATTGGCATCTGTTTCACAAACGCTCCACTGGCAGTGAGGGAGAGAGGGATTTTAAAAGATACTATTAACATTTTTCCCCAATTAGGAAGTGTGTGATTAAATAATTGCTCCAAACCATTGAAGATGACCCACCTTCAAGAATGAAAGTGAAACAGTGAAAGTCTGCCTGCAGTTCATCATCAGACTGCGTCCGAGTGTGTACTATGACATACAGTGCAGGATAGTTAGACCTTAGTTCACATGACTTGAAAAGTTGGCATACTTGATGATTTCTTTATCAAAGTAAAGCTTGAGTCAAATTATTTTGTCTCTGTTTCTGTCTCCCTCCCTCCATCCTTTACTCTCTCCCTCCCTCAATCCCTCCCTCCTTCCCTATCTTTTGAATATGCTGGAATGATTCCTTTTCTTCCAATGATGTAATAGACACTGGAATAAGCTATTCCTCTTGTTTTAACTTTTCTAAATTTTGTTTCTTCTGCAACTGGTTTTGTTCTAGATATTCTCTTTTTCTTTTGTTTAAGTGACTGAGGACAAGCAGCTTTATCTTTTTATACCTCAGGACCCTCAACTGCAAAATGGAGATGGTGAGAGGCCATAGCAGTACAGATTAAAGTCCAGTGAAGTGCTAAGCACATACTTCATAAGTACAATGGCATGAATAGCCTACTCTAATGGACAGCATTCCTATGGATGTGAGGGAGGCTCTGCTTATTCTGTCCCACTATTGAAGCTTAACTGTACCTGTCACTTCTGACTGCATTTTACATTGGTATACATGTTTTCTGTCTTCCCTATAAGTCTTGGAAATTGCTGTCTATATTTGATTCACCTCCATGAATGATGAGGTGATCAGACAGTGCACTTACTTTCTTCTTGGATAAGTCTCTTCATCATTTTGAAATTTGTGAACAAATACAGTTCCCTATAAGTTAGAATGTCCAGCAGGCTACTGTCTACTCCTGCTTCCATAAATCTTGAGATCGCCTCTCTGCACTCTGGCCCTGGCTCCTTTATCATACTTTCAGGCTACACTGGTTTCCCTAGGGCACATCTGTTGACACTTTCTTTGCTTCATACCATTCAGTAGGAGTCTACTGCTAGTTCAGTCTTCAGCATTTCCACAGGGGGGCGGGAACTTCAGGGGCTTTGGAGCTCTACACCATCTTTGTCACCTCATAGTTCTTCAACTCCTGCAAGGTAGATGTTCTACAATCCACTAAGAAAAAGAAAAATTTCTCTTTCTTGTATGTTTTTGTCTAATGTGTATCAATTGTTTTATTTGCATGTATATACATATATCACCTATGTGCCTGGTATCCACAGAGATCAGAAGGAGGGGGTGCAATATCCTAGCACTAGAGTTATATAGATTGTTGTGAGCCACCCTTTAGTTATTGGTAATTTAATCTGCTTCCTCTTGAAGAGAAGGAAGTGTTCTAACTGCTGAGCCATTTCCGAGTTCCTTAACATTTTTGTAATTCTTTTTGACTTCTTTTCTTTAGTGTCACCTAGCCTACTGTTATATTTTTATAACATTCCACCTGTGTTGTCTCATCCAGCAACAGTTATCAGCTTCTTTCTGTCTTGACCACTTCCTGTCCTGTTGGCTGACATGGCATCCATTAATATCTCATGACAACCTAGAGCACAATCAAAAAAATTCATCATCTCACATATTGCTCTACTGTGTCAGACTGTAAAATCTCTAAGAATAGAGGTAACTGAGCCTTGAATTAATTTCTTCCTTTCTAAAGTGTTCAATAGTAATAACATAAAATCCACTGTGTCCTTCCCATTCTTCTGTCTACCCAGTTGAATTCTGTTCATGTAAAATTGATATTATTTTCCTCATTAAAACTAAAAATTGTACTAGCTATTACTCAGATATATATTAGGAAATATTTGAGGTATATTAACTGTTTTTGAAAACTTATAAATACAAAAGTTTGATTTGGTAGCCTTCTATATTGTCAGACATGTAATACTTGTGACTTCATTATCACCCTTATTTAGATGTTTATGGTTTTTTCTTCTGCTTTTGAGACAGATTCTGACTCTGTAGCCCAATCTACTGTATAGCTCTATGTAGCCCAGATTGTTATCAAACTCACAAAAATCCCTATTCTAGGAAACAGCCTGCCTTACTTTTATGCATGTGTGTGTGTGTGTATGTGTGTGTGCTTCTAACAAAATGTATTGAGTTATCAACATTTTCAATCAGCTGTTCTCCTCATGTCCACTGTTCTATTAACTATAGCACATTTAGTGACAAACATACTGTCCATTGCTACACACAAGTGGTGTAGTCCATGGTTGTTGTGGAACGCAGTCCTACAGGCATGACATATAGCCTTTACACTCTTAACCTGATAGTAGTTATGATCACCTGCAAGAGATCCACATGAGATTAGGCCCACCAACTTTCTGTAAAGTAGGGTGATTCAAGACTCTCCATTCCTCCCCAATGATTTCTAAGGAGTTAATGACTACTGGGAGAGAGACATTTTCTTCATTGTTGTAGTTGCTCAAAATTTGCCTGTACTTCCATAAATGGCCATAATTAAATTCATTTGTTCATACAGCTAAATGTAAGTGAAATCATTTCATTTGTCTGTTGTTGGTATAAAATATAATGTCAATAGGTATTTGCTAACCTATTGTGGGATATTTGTACACCATGGGAAGACATATTGATGTGATTGGTGTAATAAGGAGCTGAATGGGCAAAGCTAGGTGGGAGTTATAGGCAGGACTTTGGAACAGAGAAAGAACTCTGGGAAGAAGAAAGGGGAAGTCTCCAGACAGACACGGAGAGGAAACAGAAGGTGCAAGATGGAAGAGAGATAATACCATGTAGCAGAATGTACATTAATATAAATGGGTTAATTTAAGTTATAAGAGCTGGTTGAGACAAGCCTAAGCTAAAGGCCAAGCTTTCTCTTTGTTATTATGTGGGGCTGGTGATACAAAGATAGTCTGACAAGAAGGCTTGTTACACTAATCTTCTCATGAAATTCATATACAACAGTTTTGCCTGTTACGATAAATAAAATCATATCCATATATTGCTAAACAGCAGCATCATATTTGGTTGAAGAATTCTGACTTAGCGCTAAGACTAGAAGCTAGGGGTTCCTCAAACTACTTCCACACTGGATGTCCTTTTGCCTATTTAACAATTTGCTTTTTTTTTGTGGTGCTATTACTATTATGTTAGAATGCAGTGAATCACCTTAGCATTACTACTATTCTCTGATTTAAGAAAGGCTTTCCATTCTGAAAGCAAATGCAAAAGAGACTTTTTGTTTGCTGAAAAATGTACAAGTCAAAAGTAGGTATGACAATATGGTCAGTGTATGTGATAGATATTGAAAGCTACCATGGGGCGTAGGAGGTAGTAACCCAGAATGATGCTCTTTCAGGAGCCATTCTCAATTACAGCAATATTAATACTCTCTTTAATTGCTAGATATAACTATAAATTATTATACCCTTTTTATCCATAGAACACCTTTAGAAAACAGCTATTTGTGATGTAACTCACCATAACTGAGATTCATGAATTTCAGCACATATTTTGCCCCATTTTATGAGTGAGAACTCATGAAATTTAGATCAACAGCTTTGGAGCCTGCATGGGACTGGACTAGGTCCTTTGCATAAACAAGACAGTTGTGTAGCTTGGTCTGCTTAAGGGCCTCCCTGGCAGTAGGATCAGAATCTATCCCTGGTGCATGGTCAGGCTTTTGGGAGCCCACTACCTATGGTGGGACACTTTGCACAGCCGTGAAACAGGGGGAGGGCCTTGAACCTGCCTCTATTAAATGTACCAGGCTCTGCTGACTCCCCCTGGTAGGTTTTACCTTCTTGTAGGAAGGAATGAGGGAGTGGGTTGTGGGCAGAGGCTGGAGGGTCGGGAGGAGGGAAGAGGGTGATCTTTGGTATGTAAAATAAATAAAAAATATTTAGATGAAGAGTACATGGTAAGGGCCATATGAGAAATCTCTAGACTGTCTCCTCCCAGCAATTTTGTAAATTTCAAATTGTTGTGATGTAAATATGTGTGTGTGTGTGTGTGTGTGTGTGTGTGTGTGTGTGTGTGTGTGGTTTTGTTCTGTTTTTAAGAGTAGAGCAAGATTTTTGATACTACCAGTGTAGGGTGAAAAAGTTGCCTGAACAAGAGGAAGAGCTGAGCAGCAGGGACTGCTATACCATCAAGTCTACGAGAGGGTTGAGCTCCCCGTGTCTTTGCAGTTACAAAGCATACCCCTTAGCCCTTCCATGATCCCTTTCTAAGCATGTGTGCCCCTGCGCTTACTTCCTCCTCTCACTAATTAGGCTGTTTTATGTGCATTTCAGCATGTAATATTTCATATTTAATAACCTTGCATCAGAAGAAAGGGGAAGTCAAAGGGGCTGGAATTTATTGCCAGGTGTTCTGGAAGGCATCTGGAGCATTTATGGTGAGCCTACAAAATTCCTCAATACCCTGAGGAATCCACAACCACACTTTCAGGAATCCAATGAGTTTCAGCTGAGAATCCTATAAATACCGCAGAATGAGAGCCTTACCCTAACCATGCTCTCTCACTGGGCATTCAGGAGACAGGAAGTTAAGGGTTGCTATAATTGGCCTTCACATTTAGCACCTTGTTAACATATATTGAGGAAGTTCACACCTCTAATCTCTTGTTGCTAATGTCTGCCTGTTAGAATTTGAACTCCTAAGAAGAGATTGTCTTTGCTAGAAATGCTTCCTAAGCTCCAGGAAAAGAATTCAAACGTCGCCAGTGAGATATGAAAGCTGACATGTTAGGTATCTTCAACCCCTCAGGCAGCTCCAAAGATCAAAGGTGAGTGACACCAAGTGTCACTGAATGTCTCCATGCCTCCAGGTTATTTTAAAAGGATCAGTGCAATTCTTTCTTTTCTTAGAAGTTATAGCAGAGCCCCCGCTCTTTCACTTAAGAATGTATACAGCCCTTCAATCAGCTGCTGCAAAGTCCACACCTTACTAGTCCTTTAAAATTCTATTCAAATCTTTTGTCCTTCAAAAATGCTTAATCAACTGTAGCTCAAGTAGTTCATGTAGCTGTTTCCCAATTCCAAATGGAAAATTACAATTTCTACTCGAAGCTTTACTTCCATATTCCTGTTCATTCTTATATGTGCTCACTATCTTTATTAGAACAAATCGGATAGCATATTATATAGTGATCTCATTTCCCATGATTTGTCTTTTAGAAATTCCTTAGGAAGTGAAATGATGTACCTCCTGCAGACAGCTATCTCAGATCTCTGTTCTGACAGAGCCTAAGCCAGTGACAGTGGACAGTGATGGTACCCTTAAAGAGTGAGGCATCTTTTTCAGCCTTCTTATGGTGAAATTGTTCACTGTGGACAAAAGATATGAGAATAGCAATTGAAAATGAGGATTTCCAGAAATAAACATCCTGAAAATGCTAGAACTGGGTCCTTCTAGAAGGCAGTCAAAGCTGACAGCACTTTTTCCCTTAATTTTTTTTTATCTCACACAGAGTACAAAGTGTAGTGTCTAATGTTACACCTCCCCCTCCTCTCTCTCTGTGTTTTATAGAACTGAATGAAGTTTGGTTAAAAAGATTACTCAAACTATTTTCTTTTCTATTCAAACTCTATAAAAGTTCATTGAGATGTGGAGACTTAGGGTCTGATTAATATGGATGGGTGATTTGTTTTATTTACATTTTTATGATAAAGTTTATAAAATTTAAGAAAGAAGGAAATGACAGAAGAATAGAAGAAAGGAAGCAAGCAAGAAAGACATTTATTTCTTATAGATGGGATCACACGAGGAGAGTGAGGAATGGCTTGTGCTCAGAGCTCTCTTACAGTTCTTATAGCTTCTCATCCTTTCAAAGGACCCCATGGTGGACTACATAGCTCAGATACTTGATCTCCCAAGTATCACTTCTAAGAGACATGAAAAAATGAATTTAGGGATTAAATTTCTATACAAGAAACTGACAAAAGCTTCTTACTCAAACATTTATAAAACGATTTAAAATAGTAAAATCAGACAGTATAAATAACATTGTAAGCCTTAATTCTGACCTTTCACAGGCCTCCAAGTTGTAGAGAGAATAGAAACATACACATTTAAACTTTAAGTGACTTACACACACACACACACACACACACACACACACACACACACACACACAAACCAAACCAAACCAAACCAACCAACCAAACAAACAAAAAAACATTACAGTACTGGATAAGCAAGGGATGAATAAATATTTATGAACTTAACCTCGGTATAGCAAAGACTAAAGAAGTTATAGACATGGCTGCACGGGAAGTCAGAAAATTGAAAAATTACAAAAGGCAAATAGTGCAGCAGGCATAGAGACTTAAACTGAGAAATTTGAAGGAATAGTAATCATGTAACATCTGAAAGGCAAACAAATACAAAATGAAAAATAGCAAAGCTCTATGAAAAGTTTTATTATGTTATGAAAAACCAATATAATTATGGAAAGATATCAACAAACCAAATTGTTAAAGTCAGTAAATAATCTAACAACTAAAGACATGTGAGTAACTAGTGTGAAGGGGTGAAAAGATGGATTGAACACCATGAAGGGTAAGGTTTTTAGCTCTGACCTCTTGGGCTTTCATCTCTGCATTGGCTCTGTGTTTCTTATTTAACAAGACCATTCATCTACATTTGGCGCCCAACGTGGGGAGAATTCATTAGGAACTGCTTGCCTTGGCTTGGCAGTGGATCTGGTTTCCCCGCCTAGGCGGCCCGGCTCCCTAGCTTGGGTCCAGCTCTGGCTCAGCTCAGCCCCAGCTCAGCTTAGGTCTCAGGCCCGATTGACCATAGCTACAAGCCATTACCACAGCTGGAGCTACTTGCTTAAAGCTGGTGCTACAAAGAACTCAGGCCTGCCCTGCCGGAGCTATCGCTAATTGCTATAGCTACACGCAGCTTTTAACTGAAACGCCAACACGGTTGGAGCTTAAGGAAGCCAGAGCCCAGGCTCGACTTGACTCAAGTGGGAACACTTGACTGAAGAGGACAGCAGCAGCAGTGAAGAGTAAGGTGTTTAGCTCTTAGCTCTGACCTCTTGGGCTTTCATCTCTGCATTGGCTCCGTGTTTCTTATTTAAAAAGACGGTTACATCTACAGCATAAAATAATACCATTGCTAAACTCATGAATAAATTGGAATTGACAAGAAACAAAATAAAGGCAGTAGAAAAATTAAATTGTAGCCCCTGCAAATAAAAGGAATAGTTTTGAGATTATCCAAAATAAGGGAAGTAAGAAAAATAAATAAGTTAACTCAGTTAGACATGTGATGGTTAATTGTAATTTTCAACCTGACCTAATTTAGAATTACATTGGAAGAGAGCCTCAGTGATGGGCTATCTTGGGTAGAGAGGGGCCTGTGGACATGTCTGGGAGTGCTTGTCTTGATTACATTAACTGAGGTGGGGAAGACCCAGCCTACTGTTGGTGGCATCTGTGTTTTCACCCTGGACTGTATAAGAGAAGAAAAAGCTAGCTGAGAACTAAGGATGCTTGCATCTGTTCTCTTTGCTCTTGACTGTGACTGTGACTAGCTTTTTAAAGTCTCTGCCACCTGACTTCTCTACAATGAATGACTGTGACCTACAATTATGAGCTGAATAAACCCCTATTCCTTTCTGTTCTTGTTATGTTATTTTATCACAACAACAACAAATGAAACAAGGACAAACAGATTAGAAGACAAATTGATATAATTGAAATAAAGTAAACAAGTTCAGGATGCATGGAGCATCCTGTTAGGAGCATATTTTCCTGAGATAAATTTGAAGTAGAACTGGCAGACATTAAGTTAGTATTTCAGTAAATGTAGTATTTCAGTAAAACTGTATCTAATAAAACTTGTCATACAACAAGAGGAGGCAATGTGTATCACGTTTAAATTATTGGACTACAAACATAGAAACATTGTCTTTGAACATTCAGAAGAAAAACAACTTAGCTACTACATAGACATAACCAGCCTAACATCAGATGTTTACACACAGGAATAGTTGACGCAGAATGGCAATAGGTCTTCGTCTATGAATACCACAAGGAAAGAAATGATAATACATATTTTAAAGCAACATGACATGCACAAACACATATTATTTTTATTTGACAATTAAAAATAAATCATACTTAGTTGTAAATGAAAAATATTATGTGTAGATTACACAAACATTTCAACAGTAAACATCTGTATCATTTCATGATTGAATTATTAGCATTATTAGTAAAATCTTAAATGATTATTGTAGGTGACATATCACCTTATATACAAATTTGTGGATATTTTGAAAGAAACTTTGAGGTTTTGGTAAATTTTTTATATGAAACAAGTTCAATTTTAACTGAAAAGGAGGTAAATATTAAAATAAAACATGAGATAACAAATGACTCTTACTACAGTGGTTTGAGATGGGATAAGTAGATTGGATGGTATGACCAGTCTTCATTAATGATTTTTGAGTGTCATGATGCAGGGAAAATAAAGGCTTGCATGTAGTGATAGCAAGAAAACATATTGAATTCTGAGAACAATGTCAGCAAAAGCATGAATGTTGACGTTTCTTAGTCATATTTAATCATATTTGTCCTGTCAGAGTGCCATCAATGTCAGGGAGATAGAAAGCAATGAGAGAAGAATGGATTTTCAAAAAATAAAATGAAGAAACCATAGTGTATCCCTTGTGTTTTATTCACAAAATCCAATGCCACAAGAATTTTTAGAAATGGAAGTGTCTTTAATGGTGTCTAGTTTATAATCCTCCACTTAAAGGAATAGGGCAAAAGCTTCCATATTACCTGAAATGTCTTGGATTCTGTCATTTTTATTCTCCAACATTTTCCTCTTCTTTATAGAGCAAAAGATGATATTCTGAAATGATTTTAGTACAGGTGGGCATATACAGCATTTGCTGTTGGATCCCGCTGTTGCAGTATGTTGGCAATGACTCAACACCATTTCTTTTTTTTTTTTTTTTTTTTGAGACAGGGTTTCTCTGTGTAGCTTTGTGCCTTTCCTGGAACTCGATTTGGAGACCAGGCTGACCTCAAACTCACAGAGATCCTCCTGCCTGCCTCTGCCTCCCGAGTGCTGGGATTAAAGGCGTGCACCACCACTGCTCAACACCATTTCTATATAAATGGTACCATACTATTACAATTAATTTTAGCGAATGATAAGAATTTTTGTATATTAAAACACTGCCATAATTAAAGTAAGAAATTTTGTCAAAAGAGTTTAAAACCACATGGCCAAATTCTTAGAAATCTGGAAAATTCCTTGAACATCTATCTAGCTAACAGACTGTTCATAGAAGAACAATGAAAGTAATTATTAATTCTGAAGTCTTAGCTCTGTCGGTGAGTTTCTTTGAAGTTGAGCTTTTGTTACCTGTAAACAAACAATATGAAATAATACTCATTGCTGGTTATGATAAACACCTGGTGAGTTATTGTATATGAAGTGTCTACAAAGGCATATTGTACATATGTAACAAATATTGATCAGTAACTTTTCTTTCTCTGTCATTGGTTTTGAAGTCCAATAACTTATTTATAGCTTGACAATAAAACTGTATAGAGGCATTTAGACGATGAGCATCCTTATTTTCTGTAGTGTATCTTTTATGTTTTCTTTAACACTGATATCTGCAAGGTATGCATTGTGCATAGTTGTTGTAAAGAACAGTTATACAGTACCCTAACATGGAGTAACTTGATGCTGGTCCTCAGATCATTACCAATCTGGTCTGCATGGTACCTAAGAAATAACTCATCACTTCTCACTGAGTGAGGACAGCCCTATGCTGGAAGGGCCACTACCATTGCATATGAGCCACCGATACTCTTTTCAGTCCATTTCCTGTCAATGGAGTTCTTCATACATGAGAACGCACACATTAAAATATACATTTATATGCTCACATGGACTGACAAAATCTGGTAAACATAGCTGCTGATGTTTGTGAGTGCCACCGCTTGGGTTTGAAGTTATCAGGAAAGCATCATTCTGGGAAAGATCTCATCCAAAACCAAAAAACAAACAAACAAACAAACAAAACACAAAAAAAACAAATTAAAAAATGTCAAGACTTATATTTTCCATTTCTATTTCTTGTTTTCTTTAAAGACTCCATAAAATGATGAGACAAACATGAGATGGCAAACGGTAGGGAGTAATTTTAATGCCATTTTAAATGTTCTCAATCTTTATCATATATGACAAATGGTAACATATTTAGTTACAAAATATCAAGAGATTGTTTGTCTCTATTTAAATAATATTCATTTATCAAATGGAAAAATTAAAAAAAAATCTATTACATAGTGATTGCAGACATTATCAACTTGCGCGCCACGTATGTGAATTCTGATTTTCCATTCCGGCCAGTCTATAGTTGGAGGACAGTTAAGAAATAGCCATGTTGACACAAGCCAGAATGGGTGAATGACCCACCTGCCAGTGGAACTGCACCCCTCCCTGGATTCTGCTCCCCCACCCCTATCCTTGCAATCCTTCCCCAAGCCCATGCCTTCCCAGCTCATCCCTGGCACAGCTGCTTCTCCCTCTCCATAACCCCAGAAGAGTTTCACCAAGCAGATCTAGGCCATACCAGGCAGAAGAGGTGAGTGACGGTGGAACTGTATCCCTCCCTGGATTCTGTCTACTGAGACCCTTCCTCAGGTCCACACTGCCCCAACTAGTCCCTGACCTACCTGCTGGGACCTGTGGACTTCTGCCACTGAAGCCCAGATCAAGCCAGCCAGAATAGATAAACGACCAACCTGTCAGTGGAATTGCACCCCTCCCTGAAGTCTGTCCACTGGAAACTTCCCCTGGCCCATGCCTTCCCAGCCCATCCCTGAACCTGCTGCTGCTAGACCCTGCCCCCAACCCCAGAGGACTTCTGCCATTGAGGCACAGACCACACCAGCCAGGACAGGTGAGTGATAGTCCACCATCACCATTTCTGGGCCTTCCTCCAAACTCTGGACTACTCTGGTGTAGCCCTCACCAGTCAGTGAGTGAGTGATTGACCTACCTGCCAGCTGGACTGCTGCCACCCCATGGGTTCTGCTTCCTCAATTCCCACAGTAACACCCAACCACTCCCACCTCATCATCCTCCCTGCGTCCAGCTCTTTCCCAGAACTAACTCCAGCAGACTCAGTAGACCCAGTTACAGTCCACAACAGTTGCAATAACAGCCCTAGCAGCTCTAAAGGAGTCCAAGCTGGTCCTAAGTACCCCAGAAAACTTAGGCTTTATTGGAGGTCAGGCCAAATCCAGAGATCCAAGAACACTTCAGCTTTACTGGAGGCTGATCAAGGAGTCAAAAACCCAAGGCCCCAAAACCCCAGTACAGACATACTACTAAACTTGAGAACTCAAAACTCACCAGAACCCTTGGGCACTTAGGCCAGAAGACAAGAGAGGAAACAGAAACCAAGAAACAAAAAACCCATCTAACAAATATATACACAGAAATCAACACCTAGACCTATAATCACCCCAATTCCAGTTTAAGGACACACTCCATAACAGAAAGGGCAGTATGTTACCACCAGAACTCAGCTATCCCATGAAAGCAAGACCTGAACATTCAAACACAGCTGAAGCACAAAAATGACCTTAAAAATAACTTTATGAAGATGATGGAGGTTCTTGAAGAGGAAATGAAAAAAATTCTTTAAGGAAATTGAGGAAATGACCAACAAAAAATTAGATGAAATCAATAAATCTCTTAAAGAATGTCAAGAAAATCAAGAAAAAAAAAACAATTGACAGAAACAAATAAATTGTTCAAGACCCAAAAATGGAAATAAAAGCAATAAAAAAAAGAAAGTTCCTACCTCAAAACATCCATGAAATCTGGGATACTAAAAAGACCAAACCCCAGAATAATAGGAATAGAAGAAAGAGAAGAATCCCAGCTCAAAGGCCCAGAAATTATATTAATCAAAATCAGAGAATAAAGTTTTCCCAACTTAAAGAAAGACATACCTATACATATACAAGAAGCTTAAAGAACACCAGATAGACTAGGCCAGAAAAAAAGGTCCCCTCACCACATAGCAACCAAAACACTAAACATAGAGAATAAAGAAATAATATTCAAAGCTGAGAGGGAAAACACCATGTAACAAATAAAGGCAAATCTACCAGAGTTACATCCAACTTCTCAATAGAGACTCTAATACCCAGAAGAGCCTGGACAGATTTCTTGCAGATTCTAAGAGACCATGGATGCCAATCCAAACTACTATCCCTAGCAAAACTTTCAATAATTATTGAAGGAGAAAACAAGATATCTCATCACAAAGTCAAATTTAATAAATATCTATTCATAAATCCAGTCCTACAGAAGGTGCTAGAAGGAAAACTCCAACCCAAGGAAGTTATCTACACCTATGAAAACACAGGCAATAGAAAGCCCAAACCACACAAAACCCAAAGAAGGGAAACACACACACCACCACCACCACCACCACCACCACCACCACCACCACCACCACCATCACCACCAAAGAATAAATAAATTCTGTCATCCAGACAGAAACTAAACAAATAACGGAATTAACAGATGCGATGACTCAAATGAACCTAACTGCTATCTACAGAACATTTCACCAAAACACCAAAGAACATACCTTCTTCTCAGCACCTCATGGAACATTCTCCAAAACTGACTACTTACTTGGTCACAAAGCAAGTCTTAACTTATACAAAAAAAAAAAAAAAATGGAATTACACCCTGTATCTTATCAGATCACTATGGATTAAAGTTGGAGACTAAGAACACAAACTAGAGAAAGCTTACAAACTCATGGGAACTGAACAAATCTGAACTGAATTACCATTGGTTCAAGGAGTAAAGAAAGAAATTAAAGACTTCCTAGAAGTCAATGAAAATGAATCCACAACAAAACCAAACTTATGGGACACAATGAGAACAATGCTAAGAGGAAAGTTTATAACACTAAGTACATGTAAAGAATTTGGAGAAATCTCATACTATTGGCTTAACAGGACACTGGAAAGCTCTAGAACAAAAAGGAGCAGACACACTCAAGAACAAATGATGGCAGGATATAATCAAACCCAGGGTGGAAATCAAGAAAATAGAAACAAAGAGAACAAGACAAAGAATCAATGAAACAAAGGGAGACAAACTCTTATCTAAACTAATTAAAGGCAGAGAGAGAATATGCAAACCAACAAAATCACAAACAAAAGGGGGGCATTGAAACAGTTACAGAGAAAATCCAGACAATCATTAGGGTATACTTCAAAAAACTGTACCCCACAAAATTGGAAAATCTAAAGGAAATGGACAAATTTCTTGACAGATATCACATACAAAAATTAAATCAAGATCAGATAAAGAATTTAAACAGACCTATAATCCCTAAGGAAATAGATTCAGTAATTAAAAGTTTCTCATCCCCCCCCCAAAAAAAGAAAGAAAGAAAGAAAGAAAGAAAGAAAGAAAGAAAGAAAGAAAGAAAGAAAGAAAGAAAGAAAGAAAGAAAAGCTCGGGGCCAGATGGTTTCAAGGCAGAATTGAACTAGACTTGCAAAGAAAAACTAATACCAGTACTCCTCAAATTATTCCCTTAAATAAAAACAGAAAGAACACTGCCAAATTCGTTTTATGATGCCACAGTAACCCTGATACAGAAACTCAACAAACAAAGAGAATTACAAACCAATTGGTCTTCACTTGAAGTTCTAGCTACAGCAGTAACAACTAAAGGAAATGAAAGGGATGCAAATTGGAAAGTAAGAAATCTAAGTATCATTATTTGCAGATGTGAGACTCCTAGCAATAGTGGATATGTAGCCTGAACTGGCTCTTCCTGTGATCAAATTGGTGACTATCCCAATTGTCAACAGAGAGCCTTAGTAACTGATGGAAATTGATGCAGTGACCCACAGCCAAACATTGGGCTAAGCTCAGAGAATCCCCCCGAAAAGAGGTAGGAAGGATTGCAGGAGCCAGAGGGGTCATGGTCATCACAAGACAACCAACAGAAACAAGTAACCTGGCTCATAGGAACTCATAGAATCTGAACCAACAACCAGAGAACTTTCATGGAACCAACCTAGGCCCTCTACATATATGTAACATTTGTGTAACTTGGTCTACTCATGGGACTCCTAACAATGGGAACAGGGACTATCCCTAGCACTTGGGCTGGTTCTTGGAATCCTCTTCTTTATACTGCATTGCCTTTACCAGCCTTAATACTGGGGAGGTACTTAGTCTTGCCTCAACTTGATATGTTATGCTTTGTTGATACCCATGCAAGACCTGTCCTTTTCTAAATAGAAACAGAGGAGGGAGGGATTGAGTGGAGTCAATAGTGAGTGAATGTTAGGAGAGGAGGGATGGGAAACCATGGTCAAGTTGTAAAATAAATAAGTAAATAAAATAAAAATTAACTGATTAATTAAAAAAAGTCACCTTTGTGTATATATATAATATACACAAATATATATATATATATATATATATATATATATATATATATATATATATATATATATACACATATTTTTTTTTTTCCCGAGACAGGGTTTCTGTGTTGCTTTGCGCCTTTCCTGGATCTCAGGCTGTAGACCAGGTTGGCCTTAAACTCACAAAGATCAGCCTGGCTCTGCCTCCCAAGTGCTGGGATTAAAGGCATGTGCCACCACCTCCCGACTTTGGATAGGATGGCCAAACAGCCTAATTGTCGTGCTAGAAACCTCATCCAATGACTGAGGGAACCAGATGCAGAGATCCATGGCCAGGCCCCAGGTGGAGCTCCAGGAGTCCAATTGGCGATAAAGAAGAGGGTTTGTATGAGTGAGAATTGTTGAGACCAAGGTTGGATAAAGCACAGGGACAGATAGCCAAACGAATGGAAACACATGAACTATGAACCAATAGCTGAGGAGCCCCCAACTGGATCAGGCCCTCTGGATAAGTGAGACAGTTGATTAGCTTGATCTGTTTGGGAGGCATCCAGGCAGTGGGACCCGGACCTGTCCTCAGTGCATGTGCTGGCTGTTTGGAACCTGGGGCTTATACAGGGACACTTGGCTCACCCTGGGTAGAGGGGACTGGACCTGCCTGGACTGAATCTACCAAGTTGAACTCAATCCTCAGGGGAGCCTTTGCCATGGAGGAGATGGAAATGGCGGGGGTGGGGGGGGGACTGGGGGGAAGGGGGTGGGGGAGGGGGGAGAACAAGGGAATCTGTGGCTGATATGTAAAATTAAATTAAATTATAAAATAAAATTTAAAAAATAGTCCCCTTTAAAGAATGACAGATAGTGGAGAAGAATATCCAAGTTGTTTAATTAAACAGATTTCTGGTTCTTAGGAAAGACCATTATTATTAAATAATATTGGAAAACACTGAAGCAACTATGATAAGGAATTCAACTCCACCAGACTATTACATTGCTTTAGATGACTTACTCTTATGTGTAGGCTGTTCAAGACATAGACTACATGTGAAAATATTAAGAATGGAAAAGTTACTGTAATAGGATTATTATGAGTTTCCTCCTTACATTTCTCTAAAATTAACCTTTGGCCCAAGAGGTACAGGCCAGCAATATCACTTCATGTTTATTTATAACTGTGGACCAATAGGGTAATACACCAACTAATTTCAGAAGTAAAATATCATCTACAAAGATCACCTCTATTCCCTTGCCAAACAAAATTCCATTAACTAACTGAAATTAGACTTAATAACAATCACATAAACCAATTAGTTTCAATTTATAACTCCATTAGGATATTACCCATCAGGGCTCTGCCAGATAGGGCTATACTTCTTCAGATTTTCAAGAGATTAAATAAATATAACCTGGGGTGCTAATTACATGATGATGATACAGATCCTACAAAATGACTTCCCTTCCTATGGAGAGTTTTTGTAATAGATTTTTTTTTCTGTTATTAGAAAAAATGTCCTTGCTCTAAACCTTGTGTTTTGTCATTTTTGTTGAGTTATGTGTGTCTCCACCATATGATTCAATCTAGAGTGTCCCCTGGGCTTGGGAGATAGTCATACTTTCTCTTTTCAGGGACATTCAAGTAACTTTCATTTTTGTATTCACTGAAATACATTGTTTTCCAAGTGTTCTGCTCTTAGGCAGCTTTAAATTCTTTTTGATTCATATCATATATTTTAAAGACCCTGTAGTTTAGACCAATATTAATGTATTGGAGCTTTCTTTAGAAATCTTAAAAATTTCTACCCAATCTTGAGCCACATTTGATGGTACAAGGCTTTAATTCCAACAATTGGAAGGCAGAAACATCTGGCCTAGTTAACGAGTTTGAAGCCTGCCTGATCTATATAGTGATTAGAACAGTCAGGGCTACAATTTGAGACCCTTTATCAACATGAACACACACACACACACACACACACACACACACACACACACACAAAAAAAAAAAAAATCTACCAAATCTCACTGTATGTTCTTCAGTTGTCCCATTTTATTTGAGGTAGGGTGGGTGCATGGTTATTTCCAGGAACCTCACACATAAGCACTTATATCCCTAATATAAAAAGACATAATATTCATTTATAATTTATATGTCCTCTCAGTTACATTAAATATCCTTATATTACTGCTATTATAGCCTATATCATAAATGCCATGTGAATGACTATTTCATGTATTTATTAATAAGGTCAAACAAAATATATCTACATACTCAGTACAGAAAAATGATGCTTTTGAGTATTTCTGATGCACAGTTGGTCGAATTAATGGGTGAGGACCTGGAAGATATGGAGAGTTGACTGCATGCATTTCTACCCCCAAATTCATGACTAGAGTCCAGAGCCTTTGCAGACATTCCTAACTGACATTTCCAATTTGACATGGTTAAAAAGAATTCCCATTGTTGCTCATAAAGGGCACTAGCAGTGGAGCCAGATGACCTAAATTAGCAACCATGTTTAGAGAGGAATCTGGGGCTGAATAGGCTGCCTGCCTATTTGCCCTTGTTTTTATTATTACCTCAAAACCACCAGCTTTAAACTAAACTTAGTGACATCTTCATATCACCTAGGACCTGGATAAAAACCTACGTGCAAATTGACCCCAGTCTCCATTTCACATTGTTTAATCCAGATGCTGCTTATTTATCTATTTTTAATTTTGTGTACAAAATAATATTTCTTTATAGCATGTTGATACATATTTAGTGTGAAATGATTCCCCTACTTTGCTAGACTCCTCTCCTTCATCACCCTAGCCCCTGCCAAACTTTTTCTTCTATCTCCAACCATCCCTATGGTATTTTCATCCCACCTGTATCTTATAAACTCTCCCAATTTCCTTCTATTAAACCTTTATTTTTTCCCTATTTCATAGGCTCTTATTTTAATTTTCTGAACTCAACCTATTCTACCTCCTACATAAATACACATATGTAGCCATTAGCAGGCTTGGCCCATGTATGAGAGAACATGCAGTGTTTTTCTTTCTGAGCCTGGGTTACATCACTTAATATTTTCCAGTCCTCGTCTTATTCAAGAGTCATTACTGTTCTCAGATATTTTATTTACTGTTTTACATTACTCAACAGACCCTAGCCCAGCCCAAATAACTCAGTGTCCAGAAGGAACAAACATCACTGTTTTCTCATAGGAGGTGTTCTTCCAATGTCTGCTACAAGGGGGCTGACAAAATATGACAGGCTACCAACTATTTGTACACATATTTGGACTGAACGCATTTGTGTTGGGACTGTGCCTATTTTCTCACCACAACAAAAGTGAACAGTTGCAAAGGAGACTATAGGGCTGTAAACAAAACAACAACAGTCAAACAAAACAACAACAAAACAAAACAAAACAAAAGGAAAACAAAACCTAAAATATTTGCTGTTTGTCATGTTTTTGAGAAGTTTGCTATTCTCTGTCCTAGAAATTTCTCTACCTGCTAAAACCCAAATCTTAGCATTTGGTTTCATTTTGATTTCTTCATAAAATTTCAATTTTATTCAGCAAAGTATGGGAATGTTAATGGCCAAATTTCTCTGTCAGTTCTCCAGGTTGACTACTAAGGTGCTTTGGCTGTATACATTCATGGAAATTTTAAGAAATTTATGTTTTTCTTGCTTAACAGTTTTAATAATTCAACAACATATTAGAGGCATATGTCACTGGCCATTACCAGAACTCTAAGCACATAAGAGAAACCACACACTAGATAATTACTGAAAGACTATGTCTTCGTGGCTGGACCTGACACTAGGCTTCGAAAAAAATCTTTTCCAGGATTCATTTCTGCCATTTCTTTAGAGAGGCGTCTCAAACTACTTGGCATAAAAGGCTGGGTTTTAGATTCCTTGATAGTTGTACTCATCTTCAATAAAACAATTACTATAAAAACTGTTTTGGACTTAGATGCTGCAGAGTTATTAAATGTGCACTCTTGACTTCTGCACTTCTCTCCCTCTCTCTTTTGGAGCCCTCTTGAAACAAAGGATTTCTGAGAAGCAGCTGATGGGAGCTGTTTTGGAAGCCCCCAAGAATGGAATGCAGAAATCACAGAACACAGAAAAGGTAGTCTTCATCTCTAATACTTGTGTGGATTCCAGGGTGAATGGAGAAATGCAAAAAATCCTCCCTATTCCTTAGGAAGAATCTTCAGGACCCTTATATATATATTTTGCTTAACATCTTTAAGAACTGAGGACCACATTTCTTCAATATATTTCAAAATATTGTCAGGGAACCCTGTATTCAGTCATTCATAGTTGGAAAAATCATATCTGAACATAATTGATGCTTCAGAAACAGTTGTAGCTACTGAGCATGACTCTTCTAATAAGGCAAAAAATATCCCATCTCTGGTATGGTTTACATCATAGTAAGGAAATGAAAAGATAAACATTCAAATAATCAATAACAAAGAACAAAGACTGATGCAAGTCTGGGAGAGAGAAGAATTTGATTTGCTAATGACAAAGTGACAATTGCCTCTGCAGATAAAGAAACCCTAGTAGTCACTTGTAAGACTAAAATGCAGATGATAACAAGTGAGGTTTTTGTTGTTGTTGTTTGCTTCTTATTTTGAGACAGGAAATGGTCACCATATATAATAAGTTCAACAGCCCTAGTACAAACCTTTAAAATCTGAGATATTCCATTTTCCCTAATCTCTTAAAAGTTATTATCATGACACAAGTGTACAATTCTATACCTTATCTTGAGTCAAGGCTTGCAATAAATCTAGATTTGCTAAAGTAGTACAAAATTTCTCTTTGAACTTTGAGAATTACTGTGTTAAAAAAGGTGAATTTCATGGTCAGTTTTAGATCGTATTGTGATTATCTCATTATGAACTATATGTCAATATTCCAACAACCTGCCTCACAAAAATCAATAGATAATACTTGTTATCTTAAAAACTTGAAGATTGAAGTGTCATACTCATCCAAAATGACTGGGAAGTTAGAATGACATTAAGCACTTTCCAGCTAAATGTCTGTAGTAATCACACTGTGAACAATAAAGCTATACAGATAATTTGGAGAAGGTTGGGGATTTAGCTCAGTGGTAGAGTGCTTGCCTAGCAAGTACAAGGCCCTGGGTTTGATCCTCAGCTCCAAAAAAAAAAAAGGAACAGATAATTTGGAGAGAGAAGTGTAGATTTGGGGGTACTATTTTAAAGAAGTGGATATTTATGGATCTTCCAATGGAAAGATTTTGTCAAGCCTGAACCATCAAATCGAACATGTTTTAAAATATTATCCTTATATTACTATGAACAAAGTCAAATGGCTAACTCATAGGAAAGCTGGTCACACCTCAGAAGCCTCAGACTTCTGTGATGACACACTGAGGATGATACCAAGTAGAGTTTTCTAGGGAGTTGTGGGAAGCCTGTCTACATATGGAACATGTGACAAAAAAGGTAAAAATGCATGAATGTATTTTACAGCTCAACAGCTCAACTCTTGTGTTCCAAGAGAAATCAAGCTGTGCCTCTTTCAAAATCGAAATGGGCTAGAAGTAGGATAAGAATTTCAAGTGTATTACAAGGAAGTAGGGTGAAGTCTGTGAAAGGAAATAGGAAGAAGCCTGAAAAATGCTGGGAAATCACAATTTATTAAGAATGCTGGTTGATGAAGATGAATAGAACATACATGGAGACAGATGAAAAGGGGTAAGGTGGACACTGCACGTACTATCCAGCAATCACATTTGAAGGTACTACTCTGAACACTTGAACACTAGCTCAGGTTTTCTAATTTTTACTCTGGTGATTTGAATGAGAATGGTCCTCATAGATTCATGTTTGAATGTTTGGTCCCCAGTTAGTGGATTAGGATTTGTGGCATTAAGAGTAGATGTGGTCTTATTGGAGGAGTTGTGTCACTGGGCTGCGGGCTTTGTGGTTTCAGAAGCCCACACCGGTGTCTTTCTCTCTGCCTCTGTCTGCAAATCAGAATGTTAAGCTCTCAGGTACTGCTCCAGTGCCATAACTGTCTGCTTTAGTCATGATGACCCTGTAATAAACTTCTGAAACTATAAGCAAGTACCTACTTAGGTTCTTTCTTTTATAGAAGTTGTCTTGGTCATGGTGTCTCCTTACAGTCATACAATAGTAACTAAGACACTTTGTGAACTACGTCCTTTAGATACACATGCAGAAAGCCCATTTGTGTCCTTTCATTTCATAACTATAACAACAACAACAGTATGGGACACAATGACTTATTTTAACCATAAACTCTGGCAGATACCCACGACACTGACCCACATCTCTACTGAACTGGCTATGCCAGTTTTGTTCACTGAGTCTTTAAACAAAATACAACTAGAATTGCACTGGGCAAATGATGACCTTAACTGGAAACAGCAGTATTTATCAAGTACTCTAGCCTTCTGTCCCTTACCTTATTCACCTTGGGGACTTTTCCACATGCTGGCTAGGCCATATCCATGAAATTGAGTGCCTGTAGGCCATATCCACCAAATTGAGTGCCTGTAGCCTGCCTTGGTTGATTATAAATCATCACTGTATCTAAAATTTGTTCTTCTCATTCACCCTCTTATTCCCTGGATATTTGTGTGTGTGTGTGTGTGTGTGTGTGTGTGTGTGTGTGTGTGTGTGTGTATGTGTGTGTGTGTGTGTGTGTGTGTGTGTGTGTGTGTGTGTTTCCACATGGAACCACCTAACATGAACTCTGTACATTCATTACTGCTTGAGGACAATCATGATGTTTTATGACAAATGGCTATTCTGATGGTTAATATTTACAGGCTCCAGAATCACATAAGAGACCAACTTGTTTGTGAAGGAGATTTGAATTTAACAAATTGAGTTGGGAAAACCTACCCCTAATATTGGTGGCACCATTCCATGCACTAGAGAACTAGACTGAATATATATATATATGTGTGTGTGTGTGTGTGTGTGTGTGTGTGTGTGTGTGTGTGTGTGTGTGTTTTGAGACAGAGTTTCTCTTGTGTAGTTTTGGTGCCTGGATCTAGCTCTGTAGACCAGACTGGCCTCGAACTCACAGAGATCCACCTGGCTCTCTCTCCTGATTGCTGGGATTAAAGGCATGTGCCACCACTGCCTGGACTTAGACTGAATACAAAGGAGAAAATAATGCAAGAAACTTGCCTTAGGTCATGACTACCAATGCCCTACTCCTGCTACCAAGTCTTCTCCATTCTGATGAATGCACCCTTAACCTGTGAGTGAAAACAAACCCTCCATTCCTGAAATTGCTTTTGTCAGGTAGTTTTGCTACAGAAACGTGACTAGCACAACCAAAATCTTATAACTTTCATCCTAATTCTCATTATCTTGTGAAATCAGACCTTGCTTTTCCAATTATATATAAGGATAGTTAGGATTCAGAGAAATTAAATATGTTCAAATTCTCAAGCAATTATCTGCAATTGATTATGAATTTTATTTTTTACTCTTGCATTGCTAAAGATATTTGATTCATGTTTTCCTCCAAGAGCGTCAGTGAAAAATTTCCTTCTGGAGCTTGGCTCGTGATTTTTATTTCTGGTATTAATTATTTTCTGCTTTCTCGTTATTTCACTTTTACTTTATTCCCCCCTCTTCCCTGCTTTATTTCTCTGTGTTTGTTCTCTCTCTCTCTCTCTCTCTCTCTCTCTCTCTCTCTCTCTCTCTCTCTCTCTCTCTCTCTCTCTCTCACACACACACACACACACACACACACACACACACACACACACACACACCATTTCTTTGGTTTGGGGGCATTCTTAGTTAAGGCTGGATACCAAATCACCATGTAGCCACAGCTCCTCTTTGAACTCCTGATCCTCCTCTCTTGCCCTCTTGGATGTGGTAGTTACATGCCTAGCTTCCTGTTCATTCTTGATTTATTTTTTTGGGGGATGCCTTAACCACTAGACAGGGTGTCTTATATTCCCATAGAAGCCACATAATACCCATACGGTGTGGTTTAGATTCTTACATAGCAAGTGCTTAGGGGTCAAGACTAGATTGCCTTTAGAAATGATACTTGTGAATAAAAGATTTGTGATGTCTGGTTTTTATGCTTGAATATAGTGAGTATTCTATTTGTTCCTATAAAGATCATAAGAAAATTTTAAATTCATCTCCTTAGATCACATTCTTTTATTTAAAAAATATGAATCATGTTCAGTTGCAATACTGACTTAACACTGCTAAGATATTGCCATTTTGGGGCCTGGAGAGATGGCTCAGTGGTTAAGCGCACTTGAGACTCTTTAGGAGCACTTGGATTTGGTTCTCAGAATCCACATCTGGCAATCCATGACTTCTTGTATCTTCAGCTCCTCTTCTGGACTCTCTAGTCTCTTCAATCGCATTCACTCACATGTGCCCGTGTGTGTGCAGGCATGTGTACAAATACATACACACACATACACACACACATGCACACACACACACACACAATCTTAAAAAAGTGTTTCTATTTTGGAAAATTTAATGGCTGATATATTGTCAGTTCATATATTGAGCATTTTATCTCTTTTGGAAATAAATAATAGTAGACGTGGTGGAATGTAAGTTCTTTACATGAGGTCTCTTGGCTGACGTAAACTTTATATTTAGATACAAAGTCACATTTTGCTCAGTTCTATCTCCCCACAAATTACGACCCAGCAACATCTTAAATTTATTTATCTTTATCATGTATTATAATTGTTTGACACATGTAGTTGGATCTTTAGATTGGTTAAAACACACAAAACACTGTTTCCTAAACTCATTTTCTATCTACAGAATAAAGATGGTCCAATATATAAAGTTGTACCTTCCTTTACAGGCAATTTGTGGCATTCTATAATTTGGTTCAAAGGCACTTAAGTGAACATCTCTCAGAGGAAGATTCCAGAAAATTTTCAGTTCTGACTGAAGATAAGTTGGATGGAGCTGTCATAGCCAACTGTGTCATGTTTTATAGGCTTGAATACATAATTGTATGTCCATGATAGAAAGACTAAGCACCAGGTTATGTTATTCATCAATAATGTAACTGTGTCATTAAGACAATGTGAAGCATTATCTATTCTCTTGAGATGCATTAGCATTGCTCTTACTTAAAGCATGTATATTTGCAGACACATAGAAAAGACACAGTATAAAGAAGATGTGATCCAATTCATACAATAAGCAATGACCATGATACTTTCCAAAGCAATCCATGGAGCCAAAGAATAATAGGCAGATATTAGAGATTTTATCAATCTAGAGCAGAGAAAACTAGTATCATGATCACATTGGCATTGCAGTTCTTATTAACAGGTGTCTTGATATGGAAAACTGTTTTCCAACATTATCTTCCTCTCATTAAGAAAGTTTGGGTTCTTATTTTACCACCCAAGGAACAGCCCAAACAGACTTTGCATTCCAGATCAGTATCATGAAGACATGAGGGAGAGACTCTGAACTTAAGAGATGAATTACACTTCTATTCCCTCCCCATCAGTGAAAGCTTAGAGAGGAACAATATTTTCATCCAAATTGTCTGGCTTTCATGGTACATATTAGAGCCAGACATGTAGTAAACCAGATGCAATTTGAGACTTGTGGAATTTATTTCTGAGCCAAGTTAGAAGCTGAATTAATAGACTTTTACTTTTACCTTTGTTGAAATGAGAAAGCTGAAGTTTTTCCAGCATATTCCTACCAGATGGCATGCTCCATTGCCTACAATTTCACTCCCTGCTGTGGATTACATCCAACTTTGTTTTCTTAAAGGTGAAGAAGAAAATAATATGAATCTGCCTACTTATCTGATAATCATAGCAGTAGAGATAGGCAAGGTCAGTCTGTTCACTTCTAGCTGTGGTACAACCTGACCGAGCTCTGGATACCTCAGTCTGGTTAGAGATAACAGGATTTCTTGACATGTAAAAGAAAGGAATATTAATCAAATTTGGTGTGACAAAGTGAATAAATATTGAATGGCTGATGAAGTAGATATGAGAAAAAGCATTCATATTCAGGAAGTCTAAAAGTAATGATAGAAAAGACAAGCTTAATTTGTTGATCAAAGTGAACTGAATTCATTCACCACATTAAAAGGGATGTTCAGGACTGGAATATAGGTCAGTGGTAGAGACTTACCTAAAGACAGTATTTCAGTTGCAAACATGATTCAAGACTCACATTTGCAGATTAGCTTCTTAAAACTTTTGCTAAGTCATTAAAGTAGCAATAAATTGCACTAGTACCACAGGCCCAAATTAGAAAAATATGGCTTAGGTTTGCTTAGAATAAAATAAGGTATTATATATTTTACATAAATCATTCAGAAATTAAAGTTTTAGCAATAGATTAGAAAGACAACATTTAAACAGCAGGATGAAGCTGATTTATAACGTATTTGTTAAAAATGGTCATTACAAGTCATATATTTTGATCACTTTTCTAAAAATATTAACAAATACTACTAGCAGAAATTGTACAAAATAACATATGGACTGTAACCCCAGGATTGATCCACTTTAATGTGTATTTTTTGGAGAAAAGCAAGTGACCCTGCTCCTGTGTAGAAGAAAATGCCAATGAAGTAGTTAAGAGAGCCAGAATTTCTCCACTTCCCCTGTTGCTGCTTCACATGACTCTGGACTGCCTATAATGTGCCCTAGTTCACATGGAGTGTCAGTGTCAGAATTTAAAGAGGAAGAATTGCATTTCTTAATTTTCCAATACTAATTCATGCCCAGCATTTTATGTGGAAGTTTATGTGCTTGTTCTTATTTGGGTCACAAAATGTCTCTTCCCATTTTGAGCTTACGTGTTAACTTTCTCAACTTTCAAATTGTTCTGGGAGCCATTCTTGACCCTTGGAATAATCCTTGCTCATGGCTAGCATGTTCCCATTTCTTTATGGTCTGAGTGCAGAATTCCACCTAGAATTTTCCCCACATACAAACACTAACAATAATACACAAGTTTTCAACAACAAAACTTAATCATTCTTAATCATAGAGATTCTGAATTCCAGAGATTTAAAAACTGAAGAAAGAAAAGAAAAGTATTAATGTGCTAAAGCGTAAAACTAAGATTCAAACTCTTGCCTTCATGCAATTGGATATGGACTATTTCCCCCTGCAGATATGCACAATTCCCTAACACTGCAGAGTTCAACAGTTAGATTCTTAGGGTTTAAGGTTTTCTAGCAGAATACCTAATTGTTTATTTCTGTATATATATATATATATATATATATATATATATATATATATATATAATCAGAAATATATATATATACACACACGCACACACACATCTATGTGTGTGTGTATATATGTACATGTATGTATATATATATATATTGATATATCTATGTGGATATATATATATATATATATATATATATATATATACGTGTGTGTGTGTGTGTGTGTGTGTGTGTGTGTGTGTGTGTGTGTATACGTATGTATTTCAGATACTGATTTCCTGTCCAGCATTCAATTTAGTGGTCAATGCCATTGCTTCCTGTTTTGAAAGTAAGTTAATTTTTGTAATCAAGTATAATTTTTCATATCACTTCTGCTAGTTGTTCAGTGAGTACAATCTTGAGGAATGTGTGGCCTGGAATTTGTTACATGGAGCAGCTCCAATCTATTTCAGTCTCTGGCCTTTGCCTTCCAAGTACTAGGACCACAGCGTGTGTTACCACACTTTTCAAAAAAAGTTTACTTTTTCCAGTCTTTTCTCTATATGAACAATAATCCAAAGGTAGTTTGAACTCATATGCGTAATAAGAACACTTACAACTCATAGCAGCCTTTAAGGTGAAAAAACACCCAGAGCTAGAGCGAGAAAGGAAACAGTAATTTACTGCTGGGGGTAAAGTCATTGCTGTCACAGAATGAAACTCTGTTGATTATGAAGAAAAAAGTCACCTCCCTGTGTTTGCATTCATTTTAGCTTCTGTCCTCTTTAAAATAGCTAAAAGGCAAGTGGTAATACAGTTAAAGTATTTTGGGAATATTTGTTGAGCACATATTTTCTTTTGGGCATAGGTGTTGAATTGTTTTACTGGACCACTGACGGGTGTCCAGTTGTTTTCAAGGACTCAGAGCATCTCTCCTGTTTTCTGAGAGTCATCTGGTTCAGGATTATCACATTCAGGTCAAAGCTTCTCATATGACCATTGACTGTTTCCTTCTCTTATCACCACATGAGTAAAATACAACCCAACAGAAAAACATGACAGTAAGATGACCTTTTAACAAGAAAGGAAATGATGATTTTTCTATAGATAGAAGTGGATTCAGGCCTTCGTATATCAACTGCATTGGGAGCCACCCTGTGAAACAGTCTGTATTAGCCACGTGGTTCAAGAATTGCGTAATGGCGTTTCCTCCTTTTGGCTCTCTTCAATTAACAGACGGAAAATCTCTCACTCTCCCACATGCTTGGCTATTAAACTTCCTATATACTGCCAAAAAAACTTGTCAAACACATAGCCAGACATACCACAGAAAGCAAATTCTAGAACGATGAAGTAAAATCTAATCACACTAACAGGTACGATGTTAGAATTGTAATATTGAAAAGGCTTTGTGAAATATTCCATGCTTAGTAAGACTTAAGTAGTTTAAGAGTTATTTAAATAATTTTCCTAAATCTGAGTCACACCTTGTAAAATTCCAGAAACTTTTATTCATTTCCTCAAATATACATTCTCATGAACAAATGCCCTTCTGGTTATAGTACAAATTGATTTTATTTGATTTCCTTTAAGCTCTGGTGGAAAAAAAACAGCAAGGATTTCTTTGCAGTTTTTTTGCACAGTGCAGGGAGATGAAGATCAAGAACATGCAGTTCGTCAAACAAAAACAGGACTAGGAGAAGGGGACGTCACTATGTACAAAATACAACATCATTTCTGAGAAAATATGTATGCATTAAAATGATTATTAAAATAGTATTAGGGGGCAGTAATATGCCTAAAGTGGATACTTTTCATCAAGTCTGATGACCTAAGTTTGATTCCTGGAGCCCACATGATGGAAGGAGATAAACATTTCCTGCACATTGTCTCTTGGCCTTCACACAGGAACTTTTGTATACATAGAATTCAAGGACACAAACAAGTAAACAAATATTTTTTTAAAGCATATATATTATTTTGACAACAAGACACAATTTGGCTTCTTAACTGATATTTGGCAAAGTCGCTGGATCTTTTATTAAATTAACATCCTACTATAAAGTATAATTTAATAATTAAATTATTAAAATATGGGCTTGCTTATGCTCACCTCTAAAGTTCTACTGTACTATTTTGTCAAAGGAACTACATTTCATTGTAATTTAATAATATTGTGAGAAACCTAAAACCTAGAGGTGGACATGGAATACATGCACATATGAACAGAGAAAATGCAATGAGTGGGCAATACTTGCTCAGTATCATCACGTTTTTTAGGGGGGGGGGATGGCCAGTACCTTGGAAGTCAGATTGTTCCATTCTTCCCCCCTTTACGTTTGGCTATTTTATATTCCATGTTCTTTGTTGCATTTGTTTTATTTCTGCGTGCATCCTAAAATACCAATACTTTACTCTTCCTAATGTTGGCAATTACATAAACAGAATCCTGCTTTATATATCACTTGGTGACATTTGTCTTCCTCGTTGAATTCTATAGAGATGCATCCACCTTGATGTGTGCCTATATTACTTTAGTGCACATGACCTATTCAATGTGATTTATTTGTTCTTTCCAATTGTGATGGTTGTTTGGAATGTTTACAGTTTGGAGACATCCTCAACAGTGATTACTCTCAATTATGAGTCCTGCTATGAAAGTATACACATTTTTTTCTAAGAAAGGAATCACTGAGCATTGAGAAGGCCTAGATACATGCTGAAGGACACAGTATAATTTAATATTTCCACAGTATGAAGGTCCTTACTGTTCTTACTTACTGGGGCTTTTCACCTTTCAGTTGCATCATAAGTTTTGTTACTTTGGTTTAGTTTTTACTTCTAGGAACTTTATTTCCAGCAGTATCATCAAGAAAATTTGAATGAGATATGGAAAATTGGTAGTATTTTTGTCATGTAAAATATTCAGGAATTGTAGAGTTTATGAACATATTAAAAATTTCTGAACAATAAAACTCTATTTAGAAGTTAAAAGACAACAATCACTATGCATCCCAGAGTGGTCTGAAAGTTTCTGTGGTTTTCGGTGAGCACAATGGAATTCTTTCTGGAACAGCATCATTATCACAGAGAAAGGCTATCAAAGACTCATGGACTCTAAGACTATTCACTCCGTGGACTGCTTCCTTCTGTTCTTAGCCAGGATGGTCTGTCTTCTGTGTATTCTTACAGGAACTCCTTCTATGTCAGGGATATTGGATTTAAAAATGATCTTGTTACAAACCAAAACCAATATCTCATTTGCCTTCAAACTTTCTAACAATTGGTACAGACTTTGGTGTGCATCTCTCCTCTCTAGTTTGAAGGGCTTCCCTCAGTTATCACAGTAATCTGGTTTTCCAGACTATAATTATTTTCCACAATGGCCTTACAAAAATCTCCTATTATTTTATTTTTCCACTTTCTAAATAGCACTTATCTCCATAAAGTGGATCCAATTCATTTACAAATGTTTTGAATATGAACTCTTTTGATATCATCTTTTTAAATTTTAATCTAGAGATGAATTCTGTATTGTCTCATTACTGGCATACTTTTATGTTCCTGAGAAGTAGAAGAACACATAATATTTTGTATCTACACTAAAATGCCACATTTGATTATTTATTAACTTTTAAAACAACTTCCTGGCAAGATGTGGTTGGGAGTATAAGAAAGCATTTTAGAAATGGCAAACTAAAAGTAGATGAGGGGTGAGTTATCTAAATAATCCAATGAAAAACTGTGGTACAGACCTAAACAGAGAATTCTCAACAGAAGAATCTCAAATGGCCTAAATACACTTAAAGAACTGTTCAATGTCTTTAGTCATCAGGGAAATGCAAATCAAACTGATTCTGAGATGCCATCTTCCACCTGTCAGAATAGCTAAGATCAAAAACACTGATGACAGCTTATGTTGGAGAGGATGCAGAACAAGGGGAACATTCCTCCACTGGTGGTGAGAATGCAAACTAGTACAGCCACTTTGGAAATCAATAGGGCAGTTTCTCAGAAAAATGGGAATCATTTTACTTCAATACCCAGCTATATCAATCATGGCCATACATTCAAAGGATGCCCAATCATACCATTAGGACACTTGCTCAACTATGTTCATAGCAGCATTATTCATAATAGCCATAATTTGGAAACTACCTAGATGCCCCTCAACCAAAAAAAATGGATAAGGAAAATATGGTATATTTACACAACAGAGTATTACTTAGTTGTTAAAAACAAATGACCTCATGAAATTTGCAGGCAAATGAATGGAACTAGAAAAATAATTCTGAGCGAGGTAACCCAGACCCAGAAAGGCAAACATGGTATGTACTCACTCAAAAGTACAGGATAACCAACCTACAATCTATAGCCCAAGAGATAACAAAGAGCGGCCAAAGAGAGATGCATAGATTTCCATGGAAAGCTAAAATAGAAGAGACCTCTTGGGTAAACTGGGGGCAGTGTGGGGCAATGAGAACTTGAGGGAGCAGGTTGGGTGGGCTCGGTGCAGAAGGCAGTTTGGGGGCAGGATGAAAGGCTAGGGATTAACCTGGTACAAGGGAAAATCCCAGGAACCCACATGGATGACCCCAGCTAAGACCCCTAGCAATAGTAGAGTGGGTGCCTGAATTAGCCATCTATTGTAATCAGATTGGTGACTACCCTAATTGTCATCATAGAACCTTTGTCCAGTAACTGATGGAAGCAGATGCAGAGATCCACAGTCAAGCATTGGGATGAGCTCTGGGAGGGAATGTATGAGACGCGGAGGTGGGGGTGGGGATCAAACTCATGACAGAGGAACCCAGAGACAGCTGACCTGAGCTCATGGGATCACATGGACTCTGAACCAAGAGTTAGGGAGTCTATGTGGGACCAACATAGGCCCTCTATATGTGTATGACAGCTGTGTACTTGTTCTATTCATAAGGCTCCTAGCAGTGAGATCAGGACCTGTCCCTGGCACTTAGCTGGCTTTTTTGAACCTAATTAATGGATTATCATGCCCAGCCTTTATACAGGGGGAAGAATTCAGCCTACCTCAATTTGATGTGCAAGCCCATGGTAGGCCTGCCCTTATTGAATGGAGATAGAGGAGGAGTGTGTGGATAGGGAGGGCGATAGATGGGAGTTGGAGGGAGGGAACGGGAGGTGTGGAGGGGGGGGACTGTGGTTGGTATATAAAATGAAGAAGAAAAATATTAATAAAAAATAAAAATAAATAAATCAAAACATACACGATATAAAGATCATATTTAGCTTTCTAGTTCCCTCATTATTTAAAGCAAAGCCTAGACCTTTCCTAGCACTGCTCCATCCCACTGAGTATAATATTACTGTGCTCATCATTATAAAATATTTACTTGCTGAGGCTCATAGAAACAGAGACAATATTGCAGCAAGAAAACTTGGAGTAGGTAGTAGGATTTTGGACCTAACAAAGCTATGTTTAAGAATCTATGGATTTCACCAGATTTGAAATAAAAAAAAAGTATTATAGGCACGTGTAAGCAAAACAAGGATTTCAGGGAAGAATTATCCTGAATTACTGGGGTCAACTGCAAATGCAATAGCATAGCACTTGTCCTCATAGCAGAAGAGAAGACAGTGACAGAAAAGGAGAAGACCATGTCTGAATAAGGCAAAGGCCAGAGTGATGCAGCCAAAGAAAATGCATCTTTAGCAGAAGCTGGGCGCTATAAGATGCATTGTCCACTGGAGCCCAGTGAGAAGCTTGTTCTGCTTATGACTTGACTTGGTTTCCCACTTCTGGCTTCCAGATCTGTGAGGAGGTGAGTTTCTGCTATAGTTTTTTTTTTTAACGTGTGTGTGTGTGTGTGTGTGTGTGTGTGTGTGTGTGTGTGTTGGATGTATATGAGGTGTATACCCATATAAGTGTGAAGGACAGAGGACATTAGGTATGACATTTTACCTTACTCCTGTGGGACAACATCTCTCACTAAACCTGACATTTGTGTTTTCACTAGGCTAGCTTGCCAGTAACCCCAACATTTTCTTCTCTCTGCTCATCCATTTATTTGTGGTCACACAGGGTCTTTGTTACACAGAACTTTGAGATGGTTGCTAACAATCTAACTCAGGTCCTAATGCATGTGCACCAAGTACTCTTATCCACTAAGCCATCTCTCCATCCTGAGTTTCTTGTATTCTGTACATCATAACAGTTTTAAGAGCAGCTCTAAGAAACTAATATACTAGATTTGATATCTAACTGAAAAATATTTTTTATCATGTAGCTAAGATTAAAATATTACAGGTTTCTAAGATTTAGTTACCCAATCTTTACATTAGACATGAAAAATGTAATTAAGTGATTTAATAAATAAACAAGAAAAGGATGAGGGGATGATGCAATTATAATAAAATCTCAAAAATATTTTAAAAGTTACATGAATTTATAAACTTCCAAGTGAAAATGATTTCTCATTACATCTCAACTACCTTTCTTATTAACTTATCATCTGGACAATCAAATTTTTAATAATTTCAATAGATTTAAGATAAATTTAAGATTTAAGATAAATATATACATATATCATAGAATGATTCAATGAAATACTATATATCTATATTGACCAAGCAATTGAGCTTCTCTATGGCTGAATTAGTGCTATACCTAATTAAGAATATAACCACTATCTATAATTAGAATATACCTAACATGTTAATAAAACCCTTTTCTGACTACTTAATAACATGATTTTTTTTATAAAATACTGGATATTAAATGTTAAAGAGACTCTAATTTCACTAGATGAAAGATCTGTTATTAATTCTGTAAAAAACTCAGCTCAGCATATTTAATCAATATGACTCCTCAGGTACATAAACTGTATCTGGGCATGGCTGGCTTACGCATTATCTCATGAACTAGTGTGGAAAACTAGTGAGAAACAGCCTGTGCAGGGTGGCTGCCATCACCTGCTTAGCTCTGCCTGCCCTCTCCAAATATGGATTATTCTGAGGTATCTTTGTATCTTTATTTTCTTGTTTCATCAACAAATTTACTTTATTAATAGTGATTAGGTCACTGTGATTCCAGGACTGAGCCAAAATTTGCACCTAAGGCCTTCTTAGCTGTCAAGCAAGAAGCTTGTGTGAAAACCCTGTGACAAAAATCAGTCAGCCTAGACACGAATTAATCCAGTTAAAATGGATTAAGACTCCCAGCTTCTGGTAAATTTGCAATATACAAAATAACACAAGTAATTATGCATCAGTCTTTTTATTTTATATCATATCATTACATTTAATAAAATGTGTCAAGAAAGTAGCAAAACATTTTAGCCTTGTATTTAAGTATATCTTGTGACAAACTCTTGATCAGTTTTTGGCCCTATTTAAGTGTAAAAATGTAAGCAAAATGCTGGATTTCATTATACTACTTTTACTTTGTCAATAAATTGGGTTTCATAAAAAGACCTCGATGTATAGAAGAACCAAGAAAACGCAGTGCACTGATGCAATTCTGCTATATAAACAGTTATTCAATGAATTAATTCTTGCCTCAATAAATATTTATTTTTAATGTAATGAACAACTTTATTGGGTTCATGAAAAGGGTTTGATGCTAGCTTGTGGGGGGTACGTTGTAGAAGAAATGATTTGAGAATTCTTTGTTGATGCCACCTAAGACCTGGTCTTCGTGTATGTACACTATGCTCTTTGCCTGGAAAAAATAAACACTCAGCTGTATTTCAACAAACAATGGCTCCGGCCTATCCCACATACAGAAACTGTGTTGACCCCTTAGCTCCTTCTGTGAGAAATAGTTCTTTCTCTGTGAATTTTCATTTTGAGAGAAAGCTTTGAAAATTCTTCATTTAACATTTATTAGGTCCAAAACAAATATAGTTGTTACTTTCAGCAAAGACAAAACTGTTTTTTTCAGAATGGTTCATTCAAACAAGAGTCTTTAATCCACTAGGTCTAGTATCCTTAAAAAGGAAAAGAAAAGTCTGGGGACATAGGTCATCTCATAAAGCTTATGAGGACCTGAGTTTTAGCCTCAGCATTCCTGGTCAAATCCAAATGTGGTGGTGTGCCTTGGTAATCCCTGTTCTATAGAAATAGAAATGAGATGGTTCATGGAGTTGGATGGCCACCTAGCCTAACCTATGAATAAGAAGCTCCTGTTTCCAATTGAATATTTAGTTTCAAGAAATAAGGTGGTTAGTTGTATGCTGTGGGGTAGTATCTGAAGTTAACTGCTGGCCTCCACAGTCACATGCACATGGGTGCACAAGAAACTGTATACATTTGCTCTATTCAAATGCTCTCACAGGGAAGGAATGAAGGAAGGGAGGGAAAAAGGAAGAAAGGAAAGAAGGAAGGGAGGGAGGGAGGGAGGGAGAGAGGGAGGGAGGGAGGAAGGAAAGAAAGAATGGAAGGAATGAAGGAAGAGAGGGAGGGAGGTAGGGAGGTAGGGAGGCAAGGAAAGAAGGAAGAAAGGAAGGGAAAAGGGAGGGAAGGAAGGAAGGACGGAAGGAAGGAAGGAAGGAAGGAAAGGGGAAGGGAGGGAGGAAGGAAGGAAGGAAGAAGGAAGGAAGTTGAAAGTGATAGCAGAAACATCTACATGTTGAAGAAAGACCATTGCCAGAGACACTAAGAAGTCCATCATCTGCATGACAAAAAAAGAGGCTTCAAAAGAAAGCTGTCTGTCCTCTGATTTGTAGCTGTCAGGAAAATAGGGAATTAACTTATGTTGTTTAAGTAACCTTGAGTGTGTGTGTGGGGGGTGCAGCATAGAATTTTGTCATGACAGACATAGTAGACTAATATACAGAGACCTAAGGCAAAAACTTTACATCCCTTTTCCTCATCTAAGTTTGGAGCCAAAAGTTAGCTAATGCAAAAGCCTTAACACCAAAGGTAGATCGATCCACTCATTCAACATCACCTGGACTGACTCCCTTAAAGGAGACTGAGTCTGTATAGCAAAGGCCAGGATGATGTCTCCCACTAATCATCCTAAGAGAATTGAAGGATTCAAGCAGCATCTGTACCATCTGGCATGCAGAGACTTGTTCACCATAACTAAGATAGATAATGACAATGTCTAACACTCTTCAGTCAGGGCACTTTGGTCTAAGTGGGACTCTTGAAGCTAATACTCACTGGAAGAGCACTTAGCCAACTCACAATGGAATTCCCTGGGAATTTTAATGGGATAGACTCAGAATTTCTTTCATTTTTTTAAAGGATGGAATTTGGGCAATTAAAATATCATTTAACAAACTATTTATTAAACTAATGGCTAAACACTCATGAACTCCCAGATGTAAACCTTTGTCTATTTATAGAGACTATACTTCTGAGGTTTGATGGCAGCTTTACCCAAAATTTATCAGGTGGTTTACAACATACTATATAATCCTTCTGACTTTTGTTTTCTCACTGATAAGGTAGTGACAATAGCAGTTAAAGAATATTCTGTAACTTACAGAATATTCTAACATGTACATGAGCAAATAAATATGTCACTCCACAATGCCATGCATTGGGCATTAGAAAGTTATCTCAACACAGAGCAACGTGCTTTTTCCACCTACTTCAATATTTTATTTTAAGGGCTTCCTCTTACATTCCAAAAATGAATTACTGGATACCTCCAAAAGTACAGGCAATCAATAGTTCAAATTTCCTTTAGGTATATAAGAAATTAATAAATAATATTAAAAATTAGATTATGCAAGGAGCTCTCTGAGAGTCTAGAATTGATTTATGAAATCCACACTGAAACACATATAAATGAAGTTATAGAAAATACACCTAAAACGTTTGCATGATCATAGGCAAATGCCCATGTATGGATATATGGACTTCATTTGAAGGAAACACATTTATGTGGCCGCCAATTTAAAACTGTGTATGTGATGTATAAATGTAGATGGAAAAAAATGAACACAAACATGGCATGCATGCCAGCTTTATTTTATGAACTGAATTAAGATATTCAGTTCTTCAACCTTAGCCACTCTTTTTCCAAAGCCCATGCGGCAAGTGTAATCCTCATACTGTTTTCTTTCATGCTTTACTTTTAAAAATGAGAAAGTGGAAGCTCAAATGATCATGGGTATTTTCAAGAGCAACCAGAAAATGAAGGAGATAGAAATGGCAATTGGCAGTCATGTTTACTTAACAATAAATATTGATGTTTGCAGTATATGAAAAGAAGATATAAGGATCAAACATATTGGAGGTTAAATAAATATTTTGTTTCAATGACTGTGCTTGATCATGCAGTGATATATTATTTAATGCTGAAATGCCACTTTTAAGATAATAAAAGGTCATGAATGGGGAGTCACATACATGTACATGTGTTATGGTATTGCTTTTGGTATCAATCTATGAAAATTTTAATCATCTGGAATTTAAAACATGAAGGTAGTTGAGAAACCACATTAAGATTAAAATATAATTATTTAATTTATACCAGTGATCTTTAATCCATTGAACTTGACCTACTATAATTTAAAATGAACTTGACATACAGACTAGTACCTGACCAGCCACAGGGCTGTTGTGCTGTGGGTCTTGATAGGCAGATGAACTTTAGTTGCCAAAAATGCTTTTAAAAGAAGGGATAAAAATAAGATGTGGTTGAATCTCTAAATGTGGTTATGCAAGTTGTATAAATATTTTAATAGTGTGTATGTGTACCAAAAGTAGGGAGTGGAAGTTGCCAAACTAAACTAAACCATACTTCATACCCCTACCTATTGCTTAAACTAACCATATGTTAAATTTTCAAGACTGAACTTAAACATTTTTGATCATATTCTTTATCAAATCAAACTAGGTAATTTTAAATAAGATTCCTTTTAGGAATCTTGGAAGAAAAATTTCATGATAGAAAACTTCTGAGGTGTCCATATGACTCCTGCCTTTGAATGGTAACAACCTGCATAGTCCTCATCCATCCAATGCATGTATGACCTAAGACTTACTCCAGCCTTTAGCCTTTAAGGTATAACCAGAAGCCTCGGGTGCTGAAATCATTTCATAAAGTGGAACACAGTATTTGCATGTAAAATATGCACAAATATAATTATAAAGTTTTCACTCAAGACCAGTTGAATCTATAGACTCAGAACTCTTGAAAACATAGAATATACTGCATTGTGCACTGCTAACATAGAGACAGGAAAAAGAGAGGGTCTGTTTTAAGCCACATTAGGTTTTGTGAAGCAGGATTTGGTAATTAACATATACACTTAGTGTCAGATTTTCTAATAGACAGTACTTATTGAACACTTTTGCTGTGCACCAACATTCATCCTATGCAAAGTAGAGGGTTATTGGATTCACGGGTGTTTAATCTTTTGAAAAAGACAAGTATAAGATCATGTTACTTTTCTCACAAGATTATAATGATGAACACAGCTGTTTGCTGACACAGTAAATTTGATAAAATTTTTAAAGAAATGGTTTGCTGTGGATGATGGATTGATAAATAAAATGCTGATTGGCCAGTAGCCAGGCAGGAAGAACAGGCGGGACAAGCACTGAAGAGAATTCTGGGAACAGGAAGATGCTGCCATGAGTACCAACATGTAAGATACTGGTAAGCCACAAGCCATGTGGCAAAGTATAGATTAATAGAAATGAGTTAATTTAAGATATAAGAACAAGAAACAAGAAGCCCACCACAGCCATACAGTATATAAGTAATATAAGCATCTGAGTGATTATTTTATAAGTTGGCTGCAGGACTCAAGGGGCTTGGTGAGACCTGGAGAGAAACACTCAAGCTACAATGGTTTCTTTGACATCAAGTATCATACTAGCTATTTTGTGCAAAGTATTAAGATTACAAAGACTAATGGTTCTGGAGAAATGAAGGATGTTGTAAGAATAAGACTTGCAAGGACCTTACATGGATAAAATATTATTGTATGATTAAGGAAGATCTTAATCCTGCATTTGATTAGTAGGGAAAAGAGGATTGACTGTCAAAAGAAAATAATACTTTAAGAATTATAATTCTTATATAAAAAGAGAAATAGTAGGCAATTTACTTTCAATTAGCTGAAAGACAAGATAATTAAAAAATAGTAACACTGGTAATTAAACATCAGCCGTTTTGATCAATATGATTGGAAGAGATTGCCATTTAAAGCTTTCTGAAAATATTTAACCAAACTGGAAAATATTCTGGTGATAATTTTTTCATATAGTCTCATGCATTGTATTTATAGATTATGTTTGAAATGTCAACTGTGATGGCAGCTGTTGTGACTGCTAGACACTCTTGTGCTTAGAAACCCACTGTCAACTCATTAGATATCAGTTGGTGTACCCAATTATTCTTGGAGACTCCATTGACAGTTTACAGTTTATTGTGATTTATGTTTGAGATTTCAACAGTTGCCATCCATCTATGGCTTGCACCAAATAAAATTATACTTAGGTTATCTTTTGCCTGGTAAATCTAAACATGTCTCAGAGGCATATTCTAATTAATTTCACATTATTGGTTAATGGGAATAATTAATTTAGCCTATTAGCAAAGATGTACACACAACATGTTGTTTTATAAAGCACTGTCATATTATTAGCAGGGATTTGTAATTTAAAAGGCTCTTTCTTGTAATCTTAGCCTCATTTGAAATCAGTGAAACTGAAACTAAGCAACAGAAATGAAGAACAACTTAAACATTTTATACTTCTAAGGTAATACAAGGCTAGGAATTTATAAGTGTAGTACTCATGCAATTAACCACATAAAGTAGGTATTAGTGAAAATGAATGAAGCTAAACAGAGGAAATCATGAGCAGACTGACAGAATGCATGGCTGTCAGAGATCCACAGGATGCATGATCACCTTCTTAGTGCTCTGTGAATAATTGTTATTTCCATTGCAATGGTCTTTTGTTTGTCTTAAATCACCTTCACAGCATGAGCATCTCGGATTTGGAATAAGAATGGTTTCCATAGGCTTAGGTATATGAAAATTTTGTAAAGGATATTCTAGTGATAGCTGAGCCTGTTCCATGAAACAGGCAAAGAATTGAATATCTGGAAGAGACAACAGACTGAAATGTAGAGAAAGAGGAAAGTAACCATTTTATTGAGAACAAATTGATAGCTCCTGTAAGGATGGGAACAAACAGCCAGATTTAGGAGTTCACTAAGTGACACTTGGTTTGGCATTTTATAAAATTGGTCCTCTCAGATTCCTTATCATATCACAGAGATGTTTGCCCTTACATGGACTTTTGTTTTTCTCCTACCACCTTTCCCATGAGAATGGAGCTCAGACGTTTGTCCCTGGACAAGCCTTTTCCTACCACAGTCTCTCCCATGATAAGGCAAGCTGAACTCTCAGGCAGTGTATCCTTGTTCTCTTTACCTGGATATACATTATATAAGTATGTGTACACACATACACATAGGAATGCACACTCATGCAAGCATGCATGCAAATAGGGAGAACATGGGTGGATATATGTATACACACACACACACACACACACACACACACATAATGTAACTGTTTCTCAACTTTGGCCTAGTTGGTAGTACTGTATAGGGAAGAGGTACAGCTTTACTGGAAGAAGTATGTCACTGGAGCAGACTGTGAGAGTTTGTAGCCTAGGCCTACTTACAGATTGTTCTCTCTGCCTCTTGTTTGAATTGAAGAAATATTCTTTCAGGTTCCTGCTCAAGCCATCCTGTTTGCTTCGTGCTGCCATGCATCTCACCGTGATGAACTCTTAGCTATCTGGAGATGTAAGCCAAATAGTGTCCAATTTCCTGAAGTTGACTTTGCTCATGGTGTTTTCTCAAGGCATTAGAAAAGTAACTAACACTGTTACCATCTTTTCCTCAGGCCATATGAGATGAAGTGGGGAAGTTCTCCAAACACTAGCCTCCAGGAGGCAGTCAAAAATATGTATAGCCCATTGTGACTGCACCCCTATTCCTGACACTGAACTCTAAAACCTGTAAATATGCAGCTCTGGTTTTAGTGTTCTAGGATGAAAGTACATCATTCTTACTCCAAACTCTTTTGTTTGATGGGATATTAAACCTATGTAAGCTGAACCAAGGAAACAATGAGGATTTTCTACAGAAACAGATTGTAAGAAGCTATACCAATGTCAATAACACACAAAGAATCAGAACCAGGAATCAACAACGTTTCCAGAATTCAGACACCTGCCACTCCATTATCCTGGATGTGTCCAACCCTTCCTGAGAGTTTGTTGCGATTGTTTCTCTATATTGTGGCATTCCCTGTGTAATCGTGCAAGTGGCAGAATCTTGCTGTCAGTATCTCCTTAGTCCAAAAATTAGGCACAATTAATTTGAGTGCTTCAGAATGAATTCTTATCTTTCAGGTATTGAATGAGATTTTGACTGCCCCTGGGATACGTGTTTCTTGGTGTGTGAGGGAAGGCAAGAGCAAATTGTATAGAGATACCAAGTTCTTAGCTGAATGTTCAAGGAAGTAGTGTGAGGAAATATGTTCTAGGAAAAAAAATACATCATTGTGGGCTGGAGGTAATCTCGTCAAAATTTTTATAATATTATAATATTTATTTTTCCAAGAATAAGACAAATGTAGTTACTTATAACTTTTGAGTAATTTGCTCAAGGCCGGTGAAAAACTGGAATCCAATAGATATTTTTTCTGACTCAGCTTGCCTCCCATTAAGTGCAGCTGGAACCTTTGGTCTCATAACTTTCCTATATGAATCTCTAAGGTATCTTTAAACTTTCTGGCTTACTCTACTTTGTGCCTAAGTCAGGTGTCTCTGAAGCTATATACATTCTGGAGTCTACATTACCAATTTAAATCCTTTCTCCTTCCTCTTCTACCCACAGAGTGAAAAAGAGTGCACTTTATAGAATATAGATTTCAAAAGCAAGGCGGGCTTAAGAAGAGTCAATAGGGGGCAAATCTCTTATGAGCTTTTTAATTATGGCCTGAATGCAGCTGCCTCTGGAACTGAATGTACAGTGATTTTGCATTAGTTTTCTTTTTCTGAAAGCGGTAGAATAAAGCTTTAAGTCCAATATCCAATGTATAGCTCTAATAATGAAAGACTTTTTAAAGATATGTTTGACTGATAATATTCACAGTCATTTTAAATACATATAAAAACATTAAAATATATTTCATGAGCATATATTTATTATTTGTCAATTTAAAAAAATTAAAAAGTACTTATTGATAAGAACACATGTATACTCTTCTTGTAGCTGTGATTTGAGATAAGTCCTTTTACTTGGGACACTTAAAATGATCACAATGTGTTAATTTTTGTGACAGAATAGATAGCCCCAGATAACATATTTTCTGAGGTCAACTCAAAGACTGACTAAAAGGAAAACCTGGAATTCAATATTTTCTTACTTTTTCTTTCTCTTTTTTTACTATCTGACCCTGTGAAAGCAGAAAGGATGATACTGCCAAAAAATTACCATCTTGGCAGAAGAAACACAGTTTTCTTATGGACTTTCAAAAAAGATGAGATGAAAGCTAAAATGAAATCATAAAATGCCAACAACCTGGAGGTTTGGTGACTTTGCAAAGACTTTGAAATTAGAAGATCAACTGCAGGAGACCATTTAGGGTGAAAGTCGAGCAGGCAGGTCATGCTGTATTTAGCTTGGCTTCTTGAGTGTAACATGATGGAACTTGTAACCCAGAAATATTTTCTTAGGTATATACACTGGGGAAGGTGAGCATGATTACAGCTGTGCTGACTTCATGCAAATCAAATTGGCGTTATGGACAATTAATCTTTTGAAACATTAGGATAGCTCTGTAATTTCTCACTTTTGCAAGAAGAAAGAGGAAGGCAGCATAAATCAAATTATAGTCTGTAGGCCAGAAGTTTATTTAATTGACAATGTAAGACAAAGCCTCACTAAAATTTTATTACATTGGTTCAACCCATAATTCATAACAGTCTGTCTAGTCCTAAACATGCATAATTATACCCTAATTCTTACCTGCCTTGCTTTTATATTCTCATTCATTTAGGCTTCAGCTTGAAATAATTCATCAGGGAGTTCAGATGTCATAGAATCCGGTGATACTTTGAAACACTCAGAATCCTTACATTAGGAAAGTTGTGGATGACTGGCAATCTTAAGAAAACAAAAAGGAAACTTCCAAAACATATTCTCAAAGCTGACCAACATAACAAGAAGGAAAGCAATGTAGGTAGGTGTGAAGGGGAAGGAAGTGGAGCTACTATAGACTTGGAAAAATCAATTAACATTTAAAATAAATATATAACATCCAGACACTAATTTTTTAAATAGTATTGTATTACATTTTTAGTAGATAAGTCCAGTTATTGCATTTACTACAATCAAGATAAAGACATTGTTCAAGTTAAAGTAAAGGACCTATAATACAGATTACACTTTCAAAGAAAGTCAGTTCGTGCTACAAGCTGAGTTTCTTGTTAGGAGTCAGAGACAATTAGATGATTAAATTCAATTCTCAGTTATTGCCCACATGTAATATAAACAAGGTAATTAACTCTCCCATATTCTTCCTCCCACTTTCATTGGTAGTCTCATATTTTTTCTTTGTCCTCTTTTTGTGTATTGTATTACATTTTATTTTAATTGCTACCTTACTATCAAATGAAAGGGAAATATTGCTGACGGATTGGGTAGAAATTACAGGGTTTCAACATTCCACAGATGGGCTGGTCGCCTGATATACGGACTGTGCTTTTCCAAATGTAAATTTGGAAGTCATGGCCCAATTCCTAAATATTGACATCGTGAATGGAAAACAACACTGTTTTGCTTCAGGAAGCAGATGGGAAGAACCCAAGAGTATGGCTGTCTGTCTCAGACGGCAAATTTGATTAGACTATGTTACCTAATTCCCCTCAACCTCAATTTTAGCTCTTCTCTTACAAGGTCTATTACTCCCACCTCACTCATAAGGATGAGTTTTGGACTATTTCTCTATTGAGATACATTTTTGTAATTTTTGTTCACTTATTAATATTTCATAACAGTGCAGACTTGATTTCTCTACCATGGGATTTTGCCTCATTCATTGGTATAATGTTTGTTTGCAAAATGTCCAGCCCACTGCCAGCTCTCAGTAATTTTAGGATGAATTAATGAAGAAAGGGATCAATGAAATATTAAATGACATCAATTATAAAAAAAAGAGATTTATTTAGTGAACAGTGAATATGATTCTCCCAAATGTTATATGCTCAGTATAGACATCTAAGAGGCCTACAAAACCAGAGAACCAATTCCCCATATTTTACCGGTAATAACAGGAATAAAAATAGTGAATGCAATTGAATGTTTAACACAGAAACCATGAAAGAAGATATCTCAATTAACAATCACAGTCATCTCTGACATTGACGTAATAGGCATTATTTCACTGTCATGAAAACTGAGTTTTGGAATTTGGGACTTGTTCAAAGTCTCCTTCTCAGTGAGCAATGAAGGTTGATATGCAGCCAATTGTTTAAGGACTGTGTAATTCTACCCCCAGTGCCTCAAACTCTAGAGCCAGTCAGCGTCTAGACCGGGGCTGTAATTCAGCATCTTGTGCTTCTAGCATTTTCTGTTAATTTTTTTGTAAAAACTTCTAATAAGCTTCTAAAATTTGCATTATTTCCAAATAAGTTTTGGATTTTAGCTCAGAAGATTCCCTGATGTTATTCATGAAACAAATGGGCAGACAAGTTTCCTATTGTAGTTTCAGGCCCAAATAATAATAGTGTTCTGGGAGGTATAAGAGGATGTGCTGAAATCAGCCAAGTAACTTATGGAACTGTGATATTTCCATTTACTTCAAAGGTATAACAGCAGAATGTGCTTTAAAGAAATGGTTCTTGATTACAAAGAAGTTATTAATATAATACAATAGGATACAAGAGGAGGGGCAGAGTATTGGTTGAGAGAAATTGGGAACATGTATTAGTATGTTTCTGCACATGTCTGTATAACTGTATACTATGGAGAGTGATTATAAATATTCATGTAATCATATGTAGTACCATATGTTATAAACATACCTATTGTACATAGATATGTACAATATATTAAGGTGATATGTACAATAGATATGTTTATTATTCACATATGTAGAATTGTCTATAATACATGTAAAGTGAGGTATGTCTCTTATTTACGTTTGCACAAAATCCACCAGCACATTCATTCTTGGGTCTTGCCTTCGGGAGTGTCTTTCCATGATGCTACCTTATTTGCTTTTATTTCCCTGTATGTAGGAAATCACCTTCCTCTCTTCCCTGATTTTTTTTTTGTTGTTGTTGTTGCTTTCTCAGTCTCCATAAAAATGGTCCCATCAGCTGAAGACATATTCCTGTGTTCTTTTGTTAGCTTCTTAATAATCATTTGCATTGAGTTTGAAAACAGGGGCCTTTAGGTCCTACTGTGAATCTAACTTTTCTGCTGTATAATGCCTACAGTGTTGAAAATAACATTCAGCTAAGATGTTTTCATTAAGTGTCTTTTGTTCAACCGCTGATGGTAAAATAGCACAAGAGAGAAAAAAAGCATATCTCTTTTCCATTTAGACTTATTAAATATTCAAGTGATTCCTCAAATACACTCAGTGCTGCTGTGGCTTCATTAAAGTGCAGCTCCATTGCATTTTACGATGGAACACTGGTACAATATGCTTCCTGCAGTGGCTACCCACAAGCAAACAGATTGCTGCATTCTTCACCAGCCGAAGCTCAAAAGTAGCCCAAAGTCAAGAGTATTATAGTAATCAAGGCCGCAGGTTAGAGCCATGGATAATGATGGTAAAATCCACATCAGTGAAAAGAGGCCACAACTTCCTCATCAAATGCAGATGGGAAAAATAAAAAGCCCAGTTCACTCTAGTCAAGGCTTCGTATCCCTTTCTCAAAGCCTCACTTCTAAAGACCTCTTTCAGAAAGCCTGTACATCTGTCAGGAGGTCATGGCTCTTACAAAGAAGATGTTTGAAATGAATAAAAATAATTTGCAATACTCTGTTAAAAACATAACTGTGTATCATAAACAAATCATAACATGAAGGATCAAGGGCATATATGAATTGTTTTGTTTCAATTACTGAAAATATTCAGATACAGGGACAGAGGTGAGAACAAAACCACAACAAACCCAGTTGTTTTAATAACTGCTGTAAGTCAGCAATGTACAAAAGTATATTTTATTTATGTTTTTAATCTTTCATTAACATTTGTGTTATGTATGCACAAGTATAGGAATGTGAGTGTGCATATGTAGTCCTCAGGGAGAGACTGAAGTGGCATTCTCAAGGATGCCACTCATCTCCATTGAGATTGGGTCTCTTTTTTTTTTTCTTTCTGGAACTCACTAAATATATTGGACTGCTAGTTAGTTAGGACTTCTATTAAAGGCTTTTGAGTCTAGCACCTGAAAGCAGAGGTAAGCAAATATCTGTGAAATTATAGCATTTAAATTTAAATTTTTGAAGGCAGGGTGGACTGTAGAGGCAGAAACTGAAGCAGAGGACTATGGAGGAAAGCTGCTTACTGGCTTGCCCCCCTGGCTTGCACATCCTTCTTTCTTATACCTTGCTCAAACACCTGCCAGGGCTAGAACCATACAGAATGGGCTGGCCCTCCTACATCAGTTGCTAACTAATTAAAAAAAAAATGTCCAACATCCTTACCCATGGGCCAATCTTCTGAAGCTATTTTCTTAACTAAGTAGCCCTCTTCATAACATGACTAGGTCAGCATAAGGTTGACAAAATAGCCAGTACTACTGGTTGGCCAGAATTTCCCAGGGATCTTAGTGTCTTTCTGCTCTGTGTACTGCTGAGATTAGAAATGCTACCAGGCCTAGAATTTTTGCCTATGTTCGGGGAATAAACAGAGTTTCTTATCCTTGTGAGGTAGGCACTTCGACTGAGTTAAAAGATTCCCTCCTAGATAATTTCATAAAGCCTGCAAGTCTGACTTGCTCTCCGAGATACTTTTTAGAATGAATAAGGACTAGTTCATAGGATATTGTTAAAATCATGTTGACATATTACAAATAACAAATGAAACAAAAATCACACCACTATAAAGGCAAGGGCATGAATGCATTAGGTTTGCAGTTGCTGATAATATGCAAGCATAGCCTCATGTATATTTGTAAACAGCCCATAACTCAAGGCAGGTGAACACATACACGTGCACATTTTAAAAGTGGATAGCAAAGTGACTATTAAATATTAGGAGATATTTGTAAAGTTACATAACAAGCAAATGAATTTAAAATGCCTTGTTAAGGCTTCAAATGTTTCCCTCTCCATTATATTTATGTCTCGTGAAAAATGGTGCTTGGTTGGATGATAGAATTAAATGTCCTTATTTTCATTTTTATAACTTCATTGAAGTTATATAAATTAATTTTAAAAAGACCGTTGTGGTTGTGAACCTATCCTTTAATGGCTCAACATCTCTCCAGCCCATGAAATTATGAAATATCAGATAAATAGATAACTATTACAAAGCCATCCTGAGTGAGATACCCAAGAACAAGAAAAACAAATAGAATATATATTCACTTACATATGGATTTTAGCTGTTAAGTCGATGATAATCAAGCAACTTTTCATAGAAATGTAGAAGTTAGGCATAGAGTAATGGGTGGGAGGGACATATTGCTCTCCCTAGGAAAGGGAAATAGAACAGATAGTTATGTTTGGATCATAGGGAAAGGGACTGGAACAGGAGGATCAACTGGAGAGGAGGTGAGGAGAGTGAGACAAAGGAGGAAATACATGAGAGTCAGATAAAATTATTGTCCATTTGAGGGTAGTATGGAAAATGAATACAGTAGAAGCTCCTAAAACATATACATATATTAAAGCAACCTAAATGAAAATTGCCAAATAACAGGGAAGACAGAACCCCAGTTGACCTTTTACCAAGGTCCCAATGCCTGGTTGGGTTACAACAAATTGAGTTATTGACCAAAGTGGTCCCATGGGAACTCCCAAACAATCCAGGCTGTTTCCAAGACTCTACACAAACTGATGGCAAGGTCCTAATTCCCGAAGAAAACACCTGCACAACTCATTGGACATAGAGAAGTCAAGTTGATACCTTCGTAGAGCCTTCATACCTATGTAATTCCATCTTTGGTACAAGAAGGTACTCTGCAAGCTACCAAAAAAAAAAAAAAAGACACAACCACCAACCCAGCCACACATCCTTTGATATACAACAGTGTCTTGCCTACAATATATGCTAGTGCAATGGTGGCACAAGTATCTGATTTGACTTAAGGACCATTTCATGAGATGAAATCCATACTCAACACTGCTTCTGTAATCAAGGACCTGAATCCAGGTAGCTCAGGGAACTAGGGTGGAGGCAAATAGCACTATAAAAAATTAGTAGTAAAATGACTCACACTGACATTCTGCTATAATCATAGATCATTGTCTTGCTTTGCCATCATCAAAGAAGCTTTCTCCTGTAACACATGGGATCAAATACAAAATCCCACAGCCGAATATTGTGCAGAGAGTGAGAGACCTTGGAACACTTACCCTAAGTGGTAATTCATTATATCTATGCCCTCAGGGCTTAGGGAAGCCCACAGAAGGGGAGGCAGGAAAAGTGTAAGAACCAGAGTTGATGAATTACACCAAGAAAACAAGGCCCTCTAAATAAAAAAGATAGACTCACAAATGAGGTCATAGGGATTGAGGCAGCATGCACAGGGTCTACAGAATTCTGCAACGTTTGGGTCTTAGAGCTGAAAGGAGAACTGGACACATGTTCCCATGCCTAACCTAGAAGCAATCTCCAGTTGATATCCACTTTGAAATGAAAATTTAGTTTCTGCCAAAGATATCTCAACTGAGGAAACAAATTACTCTTAAGGATAGAATGCATGCCCAGCAGTAGATGGACAGAATTAATTCAATCTTTGGAGCTTCCTTGTCTCTAATGTGTCAGCGTCTCTCTCTCTCTCTCTCTCTCTCTCTCTCTCTCTCTCTCTCTCTCTCTCTCTCTCTCTCTCTCTCTCATATATATATATATATATATATATATATATATATATATATATAATCTCTTTACACTATAGATCATTTCTGTATATATTATGGCTTCAAGTCTAGTGTTTTTATGGGATTCCTGAGCATCAGATCTCCTTTTCTTTTGCCTTCTCTTGGAGTCTTTGGCTGCTCTTTATTTGTTCTGCCCAATTCTTATGTGTTAATTTTTTATTTAATTTTAATTGTCCCATAGAAAACTGTTTACTTTCCAATAGGACATAGAAAGGGAGTGGATATCTATCTATCTATCTATCTATCTATCTATCTATCTATCTATCTATCTATCTATCTATCTATCTATCTATGTATATACATACACACACACACACACACACACACACACACATATATATATATATATATATATATATATATATATATATATATATATGGGAAGAGAGGTTGGAAGGAATTTTGAAGAATAGAGTAAGAGGAAGCCATAAACAGGATATATTATGTGAGAAAATGTTCTATTTTCAATAAAAAGGAAAACAAAACAGAACAAAAAATCTTTTTTATAGAAATTTTCTGTGTTCATACTTAGCTGCAAAAATTGGTTCTTATTTTGTGGCATTTCTTCCTGTAGAAATATTCAGTCTGGTCATGCCAGAAATTGATTCAGTTAGATTTAGCTATGATTACTTTTCTCTTAGTCTTAGAGTGCAATTTGAACAAAGGACCTCAGTTAATAGTTCTTCTAAAACATTCACTTTTGCAGTGGACTATACATTATAGCACATATTGTAATTAGAATGAGAATGCCACATATAGGCTCATATATTTCAATACTTGACCCCCAGTTGGTGGAAATCCTTGAGAAGCATGAGGCCTTGATGGAGGAGGTATGTCACCAAGTGCAGACTTCGAGGTTTCAAAGACTCTGGATACTTAATAAAGCCATTCAGCAGTTTCATCTTCTATATTCTTTAGTTTCAGTAATGAGAACTATCCTTAGCTTTAGACACAAGTCAATTATTCATTCCTTTTTTTTTTTTTTTTTTTTTTTTTTTTTTTGGTTTTTCAAGACAGGGTTTCTCTGTGTAGTTTTGCGCCTTTCCTGGAGCTCACTTGGTAGCCCAGGCTGGCCTCAAACTCACAGAGATCCGCCTGGCTCTGCCTCCCGAGTGCTGGGATTAAAGGCGTGCGCCACCAACGCCCAGCTATTCATTCCTTTATCTATATATCTATATCTATATCTATATCTATATCTATATCTATATCTATATCTATATCTATATCTATATCTATATCTATATCTATATCTATATCTATATCTATATCTATATCTATATCATTCAAGTCATTGCTGATAACACTTCTGGACTTGAAGAAATGAAGTTTCAATGATCATAGCTTACACTTCATTAGAGTCATTAGACAATTTCAGTAATTATGAACTCACAGGACTAGTCTATTGGGAAAATAGAATTATATTAGTTGTAAAAAATAAAGGTAAACTTATAAAGTGCAGAGTTGAGTCTTCCAATCCATTGTATAATAGAATCAGAAAATATTGATTTGCTTTATGTTTTTTTCAGTTATTGACTACTTCCCAGGTTGTATCAGAATATTCTATGTATTTGTTTTGGTGAAGTACTGAAAGAAAAGAGAATCAATATACTCAGCATGTGTTTTCCAATGAGATTAGTTATCACTACAAAATTTTAATTCATATCAACAGCTCATTCACATAGGATAATCTTCAATACACTTACGACAAAGTAGGAAAATTTTCCTTCTCATTAGTAAGTATACATGTATGCAAATTAGAATCAAATTATTTATTTTCTAGTACTACTCATATAATATTTAATGGAGAAATCTTTTCAATAGCATAAATTTCAGACTTTAGCCATTTTCTAAACTTACTCAATGCCACTTGCTGAAAGCCCTTATGAATATTGAATAAAAGGAATAGTAATACCAGAATCTGAGTAATAGAGTATAGGTAGAGTGTTAGCTGCTGGCATACCTATATTCAATTTATATGAGAGTAGATATAGGTGGAGATGTAGACACAGAAGATGGATCTAGAAAAAAATAAAAAAAAATGCCCACTAGGATTTTCATTGTCCTTGTTAAGTGTAGGTTACTATACTCTGTGTACCAAATTTATTATCTTCTTAATTCTCCCATAATTCTACAAAGCCAGTATTATTTTACATTAGCTCTACATCTTTATAAGCCAAAGAAAGGGGAGATATAATAGTTTCTTTAATCAGCAGCAACAACTAACCCTAAAGTAATGTGTTTAAAGCATTAGAAATTCATTAGTTTACAGTTCTGGGGATCAGATTAAAACTCAGTCTTATGGGGAGAAACTCAGGAGTCTAGTGAGCTGTAGCCCCACTTCCCAGGTTCTAAGTTTCACATTGTTCCTGGCTTTTTGTATCTTCTGGCAGCTTCTGGCTTATGTCTCTATCACCCAAAAGCTGTCCTCCATCTTCAAAAACTCTTTACCTTTTCTCCTGTCTACAGTGATCTTGCTCTGTCATTCTCTAATGAGAATATTTGCTGCCCACATGGACAATTCAGGATAAATTCTGTATCTCAAGATTCTTAATTAACCAATCCTACAAAGAAGTTTTTGTTCTTTTAGGATATATTCCCAACTTGCAAGGATTAGGAACTATTATCTTTGTGTGACTTTCATTCTATCTTCTAGGAGAGATTAAGGAATTTAAGAAAGATTACTTGTTGTGCTATTTGTGGAGTCAGACACGATCAATGGCTCGGTGGTCAGCAGACTATGACTGATGATCAGCACTGATTTTTATGATAGTCCTCATTGCAAATTAATTCTAAGTGCTTGAAGTACTTTATAACACACTAGAAATGACTTTATCCACTCCTACATAACGTCAGAGAAATATTAATTTTAGTTGCATTATTAAAGTTTTATTTCAAAACTTATACTCAAAATATTTAATAAATGGTTATAGTATTCACAAGAAATGAAACAATGTTGAGTAGTTGTTATAGCGTCATGTGAGTTTATTCCTTTGACACAAGAATTGAATGATGATGTTCATCAGGACGTTTCCAATTTTTAAACTTTATCTTAAAGGCAAATTTTGACTCTATGAGCAATACTCTTCTTCCTTTAATAATAATAACTTCATGTAGTTTAGGAAATTTTTCATGGCTATATTTATCTTATATGATGAAACCTACAAGGCAACGAAGCATTTATCAAACTAATCCAATGAGTTAAACACAAAGCAAGATACGTTGCAGTTATTTTGTTGTCATGGCATTGAAATATACTATTTGGGGACATTTTAATACTGATTTTCCCTAGTCCATGGAAAACACAAGGAAACATGAGTGCTTCTACCAATCCCTTGTGGCAGAAGAGCATCGCAAAGGAGTCGCTGTTGAAGCTATTTGTCTTCCTTTGTGACATTGCTGAAGTTAAAGCTACAGAGACTACAAACTCAGCCAATTTGATTCTGTGTAGGCAGTTTGATATTAATTATAAGGTATGGTATAACTACCACTTTCTTAGTGGATTATATAATCAACTGAATAATTTCCATATATTTAATAACCCTGGTGTATTTTAGGTTTTTCCAAATGTTAATATCTGCAAATTTCATGAGTACATGTGTATGTCTATCTTTGTTGTATATTTGCAAACATTTTATTTAGACTTAGACAATATTTATATATAGAACATAAGTTGTGTGACATCATGAATCCTGGAAATAAAGTTCTTAAATTTTTATTGAGTAGTACTTAATAAATTACTGTGTGAGGGCTCAAACAACTTTACTGGCTTCCCTTATCCCCACATTCTTGGTCTGTAGAGCAGAGAGATTTTTGAGCACGTCTGCTCATGTGTGTGGGGGCTCACATCATGCTTTGTCTGTTCATGGGTGTTGGAGCTCATATCATGGTACATTTATCCTTAGTACCTGATGTGGGTTTTGTATTTAGTTTGTGTTCTGATTGTTTTAAGTCATCTTTGTTCCAGTACTTTCATCATATTCTCATATTGTTCTCTTTTAGAATAGGTTATTCTATTCCTAAACCATGAATTGCAGCCTCCTGAGATCTCAGATGGGTACAGTGACTGCATTGGAAATCAGACTAAAGGTCATATATGTTAAACGCTGGCATAGAATTTGTCTATCCTGTGTTCATGTGCCAACACCAGGTGAGAAATTGATGTTAATCGTGATGACATGGTTTTTAGACTCTAATTTTAGCCAGGTTTATACTGAGGATTTGGAGCCCAAATGAAGCAGAAATTTTTTAAAAGTGCATTTTAGTTAGAAAGGCCTGCATAAAGGTGGGTCCAAGGAAGTCATAATTTGTGAAGAGATTGATGTTACAACACTATTGATGATTTCAAATAAGAACAATGGTAAAGAATCTTTGAGGCAAACTCAGGAACCATGCAAATCCTACCCATGGAACGCTCAAGTGTATGAAAACAAACTCTTCAACATCCCTCCCTAGAGAAGATGGTGTTTCCTGGCACCATGCTGCAAAGGAAAGCCGAAGAAAGGGCTTCACTGACTCAGCTGCACAGAAATCACAGGCAGCTACAGAAAAGGTCTAAGGAATCCCGACAATTTGAAAGGCACTGAGCTGGTTTGGCATGGTCCACATAGTATAGCTTGTGCTAGAATACAAAATTCAAGAGTTAGTGTTGTGGAGCCTTCCATCCAGACATTAAGGAATAAATTATTTCTATTGCTCTTAAAAAATTATTTCAACTTATTTATGTGTTCTCTTGGTGGTGGTATTGTTTTTTTCTATTGTGAGCAATTCTGAAAAATATGAATACTTATATTTATGTCCAAAACATATAGTTGCTTCTTTTATAGATGCAGTGATAGTAATAATAAATGCTTCAGGCTTTTTAGTTTTATAAGCAATGCTATTATCTGTGTATATTAGATCGGTAAAGTACTGTGGAATCAGAAAACTTTTCACTTCATTGGTTAGAAACTTATTTTCCTTAGTTCTGTTTTATTTTAATATCAGAGCTGCAGCATAAATTTTTATAGAAATTATTAAAATATGAAAGGACTCTCCTGATAAAACAGCAATAGCAACTTGAATTTAACAAATTTTCTGAGTTGTACTATATAGTTTCATTATATTTCTACTATAATGATAGTAACCTAGAATATGGTAAACCATAATAATGAACAAGATATTTTAATTATATTAAACACATGATTTAAATTTTATGTGGGGTACATGCATTTTATTTTAATATTACCTGCACATTCTATCATTTTTCTGTGTTTTATTCCTAAGGTCTAGAATTCTGCTTCCAGTGATTTAGTATGGTTCTGAAGTCATTGCATTAAATTGTTATACCAACCTTAATTGCTCCTATGTCGTCAATCTTATATGTTCCTGGTGTTAGGTCTCTGCAAAGGTTGCTCATAAATATTGAAATATGTATGGTTTAAAAAGTCTAGATTCTATGATATATTGACAGGATTCATTAGATTACATTATGCATATGTGAATGCATGTGTGTGTAAATATATGCATACATACAAAGAGATTGTATTAAATATATTTAGAAACTTTAAATCTACTTGGTGTCCCTCTTTAAGTATTAAATTAGCTAACTATGGAGTATCTGTATTCTGTCTTTTATCCTATATTTTTAAAGATTATCTGTAGGCTAACGGGTTGCTAAAACTAACAATGAGGAGACATTGCAAGGATTTGAAAGCATTTTATGACTTAAGCAGTTGTAAGGAATTATCTTCCCTCATTACTTACCCTCTGGTATATTTTCTGAGCTGTATTATTATGTAGATTTCTCATGCATTTTCACATAATTAGTCTAACCTCGACCCCAATATTCAGAAAAAAATTGGAAATTAAGAGTAATATTTTGATTTTTTCAGAATACTTAATGTGCTCTGATGTGTATTTTAATAGAACCAGGATTCATTATTTTTGAAAGGAAAAAAATTTCAAGTATAGTTTACAAAAATAATGCTTTAGGAATGTCATACCATAAAACATGTGTTTTAGAAGAATGCAGAAATATCTTCTTTCTTGTGAATAAAGGTGAAAATTAACAATAGTGTCAGGGTTTTTTTAAAGTATTTCAAATGATCTTTACATAAACCCACTAATTATTATTCATTATAATGAGGCTTTTTCCACTTCTCCTTTATAAATAAAGATCTAGGAATCTCCAGAATTTATGCAAGTCATATCTACAGTAGTCAAACGAGCTACTATGATGTTATTCTAACTATCATGCTCTTCCTTTACTTTCACTGAGTCCTCTACTAGTGACCAAAGAAACTGACCAACCAACAGCTACTTTTTGAATATGGAATATATGGTTTGGACTGGGAATACCATTGTAATTAATCCAATGTTCATTTTTTATCATTTTCTTTTCAGTATAATAAATGAAATTGTGGTACATCTCGTCTGTTGATGACGCCATTCATTTTGTCTTCTAGCATTTTTGTTGGGAGACCATCTGATGAGTTAATGACTAAGTTACTTGCTTTTAAAGAGTAGTCTCATTTGAAAGAAGTATTTTTGTTTTTCATTTGCTTTTCTTACATAAGTGTTTGACTACTGTCCAACTTTATTATGTACCTAGAGATGATATATGCTTCCATTTATAATTAATAGACATCATAAAACTTTGTGAATTAATGGGGTTGTGTCTTTTATAAGTTTTGCAAACTGTATAGTAGAATGACTTTTACTATATAGTTTCTCTTTTTAAAAAGATTGATAAATTCCATAAGTGTAGATTCTTTCATTATGAGCCTCAAATACTTTTTCCCTTTTAGCTTCCACATTTCAATCTATCTGGTTGTTGTTATTGTTTATTTTGTTGTCTATTTTGCTGATGTCTCATTTCACTAATTTCATGACCTTTCCTTCATCTGAAACAAATTTTCTCAAATAAGTTTCTAACTTTAGTTACTTTGTTATGATCTAGAAAATGATTTTGTTTGCTTAGGATGGATTCTATCCTGCGATAAAATCCTCATGCTTTCTTCCATTTATGCCACTTCTATTTTTAAAAATTTACTTGACTTTACCCGTGGCATGCTTGCTCTTGTGTGGTCATTTTACTCAATACTACATATTGTTAATGAAAATTAAACTAATTTGAACCCTTGGATGGTGCACTATACTCTAGATAAGATTCAAAATGTTTATTTTAGAACTTAATCTAATCATTGAATGATTAATTGGCTCCTATTGCTGTACATTCATAATGCGTTTAGAAGGCAGTTGGACCTCAGTTCAGAGAGCATTTTAACTCAGTGGAGAAATGGGGCAGATTACTTTGTGTACTTTTGGGGCCCTAGATTCTCTCAAGTTATTCAAGCTAAAACTCCCAGGAGTTATCTATGAAACCTCTCTGCCTTAAGAAATCTTAATTTCTCAGTTTTGTTTCCCTATGAGTATAAGAGTTCCATAAGGTTTGTTCATAATTCTCAGCACCTCAGCTGTTGCTATTGAGTACCAGATACCTCAAAGATGAGAAAAATCATCTCCACTGCTGGGCTAAGGGTGCAGACTTCCTCCAATGTAGCGCTTCTCATACCTCTTCTACCTCTGGCTTACTTACCTCTGAAATGTTGGCCCATCATGATCTCACTGCACTAGTAACTAAGCTTATACTGTCACACAGCCCTCCACTGTGTAACTATTTTGCCATTTTGAGCAATGCAGTTATTTTGATACATGCTCCTACTTTGAACACTAACTTCTAATTAGAAACCAGATTAATGTGCCAAAAGAATTCTTTGATATATTCATTTTGATAGCCATCACATGGGATGCACTCCTCCCCACCAGGTTGTACTTGTCTATATCCTTTGTTCTATCAGGAAAGAGTTCTACTGAACAATAATTTGATCTACATTCAAGAGCAGGTTCTGAAGTATATGTATGGCATGCATACATTTACATAAAATAATAATATATGTATTGACTTATGTAGATTAAAAAAGCAGTTATATTTATATTCTGATATTGGTAGTTACTATCACCAATCACTCACACATCTTCCCCTCAAGGTACTCTTGTCATTAACTAGAACAAGTAATTATTTTACCAAGTGGATAAGACAAACTAAATTAAAAAATAGTATCCATCAAACTACAGTAATAATTAATGTGTTATAAGTATGTCTGCATGGTAACTAATTATTTTTATTTTTATAAGTTATTTTCTTATACTGTGAGCCTATAAATCGGCTGAATCCAAATTTATATTTTAATGTTTTTTTTTTTATTGACTCTGTTTCAGAAAACCACAGACTTGCCTGTTGGCATGAATGAGTTTCAGAGTGGTGCTCAACTTAGATGGCAATTTCCATTTTTATTGTTAGAAACCTTTTACTGAAATCTAAACTACAGTTATATTAAACTTTCTCTTCGTTTGCTCAGAATGCCATAACAAAAACTACTAGGCTTAAAAGCTGTTGCAATTTACCTTCTCATACATCTCTAGGCTAGAAGTCTGAGATCCAACATCCAGCATATTTGGTTTCCAGTATGACAATTTTTTTCTTACTTACAGTTGGCTACTTGCTTCACTGTATTTTTATTTCAGTTGCAGTCAATAAGCTCTATCCTTCCTTTAAAAATATTTATCTGTATTTATGTGTTCTTTGTGAAAGTATGCCATATGTGTAAGAGTTACCACAGAGGTGAGAGGAGGGCATTCACTCTCCCATAGCTGTAGCGGGAGGTGAGCTGTCTAACAAGGGAGTTAGAAAACAAACTTGTGTACTCTGAAAGAATAGCGAGCATTAGTAACTGCTGAGCTATCTCTACAGCTAATCACATGCACACACACTCACTCAAACACACTCACATATACATACTTACACTCACATGCATACACCACACACAACACAGACACACACACACACAATGTATACACTAATCTTATCATTCAATCTCCATTTTCATAATCTTATGTGTGTCTAACTTCCTCCCAAGGCCTTGTGCTTCATACCATCATATTGAAGATTTAAGATTCAACGAAGTGTAACTTTCTTTTATAAAGTTCCCTACCACAGGGTTTTATTTAAAACAGTGATATAAGATCTTAAATTTCTGACAATCTTTATCCTATAAGAGAATTCATAATTCTGTAGTCAAGTCTGGACAGCCAAAGTGTTTTCATCAAAAAGGATACTTGCTAGTTAGCATGACTGACAGAAAGTGTATAAAGGAAAGACAAAGACATGAGGGGGAAAAAAGAACAAAATCATTAAACCAAAGAAATTTTAAGGAATCCCACACAAATTATTCATTATTTATAGTAATGATCCTGCATACTATTGTCCAAAAATGTTTCCTTATTTTGACTTAATTATGAGGTCAGAATTTTCAAAAAGTTCAATGTTGGCTTAATTTATTAAAAAGTACCTATTATATAGAGATCTAGAACTCAAATGCAAATATTCTAGATTCTGAAAGGATTTTGTTTTTGTTTTTGATTTTTGGAAAATAATTCTGATAAACATCCAAACTTCCAGAAAGCTCTCAAAAGAATAAAAAAATACAGTTCATAAACTGCATAGTAGGGGTTATCTACATTCAAAATACACTCAAGTGAAAACTGGTTTTCAGATTTTATTGAAAGAAGACAGATGCTCACATTTAGGTTTTTCAGGACTATTCACTAATGTATATTTATTATTAAAACTTTATGGAGCTGATCAAATACATGTAAGAAATAAGTATATTTTTCATATGTTATATTATGGATTGCTAAACTATTTGGTTAATTCATGGGCAATAGCTCTTCAATAGCAAGAAATATTCATGGTGAATTTAAATGTATTTATGATGAATTCAGGACTTTTTCTTTCTAGTTGATAGATCAGTAAGACAGTACTTCTCTGAAAACAGATATATGGTATCCCCTCTACCAAATAAAGACAAGTCTGAGATGGGCCCAAAGAAATGATTCATATTTTTCTTTTTTGAAATTTTAGTTTGGTCACAAGTCTTATGTTAAGATGCAAAGAAAGAAAAATCACTTTTATTGACATTGACAATATTCAGGAAAAGACATACAAACTCCTCCCCAAAGAGGCAATTCTTGAATATACTGATTTACAATAATAGTCTACATTTGAGATTTGGTATCTTACTAGGAAAATGACATTATCTATTTTTTGATTAATTCTGTTAATGGGCAAGATGGAGGAATGTAAGCTTATAGTTATAAACCAGTCAATGTCATAGTGATGCACTTGATATTTCTTAAAACCTTCCTGCTCTTTAACAGTATAGGAGATTAAATTAAGGTTCTTGTTAATGCAAGGCTAACACAGTACCACTGGGCTACAATCACCAGCCCTGGCACACATTAATGTTTTTTTTAAACCAGTTGAAGATTTATGGTGTTGTAATGACAAGAAAGCATGCAATATTACTTTTCCCATGTTCTACAAAGACAGGTACATCGTTATTTTAGTAGTATTGTTTTGCACACACAACCTTTGAGGTAGATAACCACATAATACTAGAAATAATAGAGCAAGGCATTTCTGAGGTCCTAAAATTAAAAGTATAAACTGAGAACATGAGGCTAATTCAACTGAAAGATTAGTGGTACAAGATGATGTTTTAAATATATGTACAGTTTGTATTGTCCAAGTCTGGCCAATTAAAATACATCAATCAGCTCACACAGCCTACATAATTATGATGAGAAGACTCTTGGCATTAGTGTCATGGGTCAGACATATCAAATACATTCCATTATTATCAGAAGAAACACACAGTTGTGTTTGTGTAATACCTACTAGAAGAAAAGCAGTAAATTTGGTTCAATAGCCAAGGATCATGGTCTCAAAGTTGGGGCTTCAGGGTCTAGGTAGAGACCAAGTAGTTTATTCCTGAATAGTTAAATACAAACTTCAAAAGTAATTCCTAACATTGAACAAAGCAGTGGATGGAAAAATACTAGCCCTATGTTGGAAACAAAGATAGCATTCCTAGGAGGCATCAATAGTAGGCCTGGTAGCAACAGTCAGAATGGATTTGAAAATGAAAAGTATGTGTTCATGGCCCCAGAGAAGTGAAGTTACTGACTAACTCTCCAGGATTTGACAGAAAGGTTTGACAATCTCATTTTTTAAATGTGTCTTTAATTTTGCTTTGTGGGAGATCGTATTAAATGACATAGTTAAAATATTAAGAAATCCTTGTTTTGCACATCTATAAAAGAGATTTTAACAGATGCAATAAAGCCTCTCAAGAGTAAGATTCATTCAACTGAGGAATCATCAAATAGACTCTCAAGGGATTGTACTTATCTGGAATGTGCTTCTTCACCCAGGCCCCAGCACACAGATACTAACAGAAACATATGGAGAAATTAAGGTCTGTGCTTTCTTGCTTCCATGTTGTTAGATGCTGATAATACCCACCCCTATTCCATGCCCTTCATCCCCACAGTGGCTAAGACCATAGTGTGCTTTAGAAGTTCTCTAATAGAAATCTCCATCTCAGAATCAATTACACAAGTGCCCTAATGAAACTTAGAGATTTTTTTAGAAACTGTAGAGAAAAAGAAGTTTGAAAAATCCCTCTATATGAATAATGATATGAATTATAATTATAAAATAAACTGTAATGGACAATAGAGGCTGTGAATGCTGAAGACTTATCAGGATATTGACTGAGATAGCAGAGAAAATACACAAGGTCTTAGTCTAAACCTGATGTAAGTATTTAATTAATTTTTAAACAATAAAAATTTGCAAATAACATGCACACATGCCTTGAAAAGAAATTGTATGAAAATATGGGTAAAAATAATGCCATTGTCCGTAACCCTCCTACCCCTCTTCCAGTTACTATCTACCCTCAACCCACTCAGCATCCTGTTTGGTACAGTTATTCAAGTGAATTTTTTTCTCTATGTGTTCTCCTGAAATTGCTTTTCTTTCTCATGCAAAATTATATTCTTTCAAAAGTGATTTACTTATTTATGTAGTGTGTGTGTGTGTGTGTGTGTGTGTGTGTGTGTGTGTGTGTGTGTGTGTGTATGCTTGTGTGTATGTATGTGCTTCATGGAAAGGCCCTCAGAGGTCAGAAGAGGGCCTTGGATCCTCTATAACTAGAGGTACATGTAGTTGTGAGCTACCTGATTTGGGTCCTAGGTACCAATTCTGAATTTTATTAAAGAGCAACAAGAATTCTTAACTGCTGAATCATCTCTCCAAGCTGTAAAATTATCATTTACTGTCTTTTTTGTTTATCAATTAAACACATTGTCCACTTCCCTTACCACCTGAAACATTTTTATGTTGTTTTTCTTATTTAGTGAAATGCATACCTTAAATAATTATTTCAAACATCTTTCTCTTGTCCCATGAATTTAGGACAAATTTCTTATTTGACTCATTTTATATAATGACATTAGAAGAGCTATTTTCCTGCTTCTTTGTCTTAGTTATGACCTCTCTTCTTTGTGTTTTAGTTGTCAGTGTCTGAGAGCTCACTCATCAAAATACATTCCTCATCTCATGAAATCAATGAAGTTTACATTGTTATAACTTTCAACATTGTGTATTTCAGTATCAATGGTAAAATAGAATTGTAGTAATTTCACTAAAGCTTGTTCTTATAAATGTAGTGTTAGAAACATATACGCATGAGTTATTTTTTCCCCTAACCTTTCATTGGACATTCCAAATCAGTTCACATTTTTTCTGCATATCCCTTTTTGCTCCATGAAACTATTTTGTCTTAGAATGTAAGATCTCTCTCTCTCTCTCTCTCTCTCTCTCTCTCTCTCTCTCTCTCTCTCTCTCTCTCTCTCTCTCTCTCTCTTTGTGTGTGTGTGTGTGTGTGTGTATGTGTGTGTGTGTGTGTGTGTGTGTGTGTGTGTGTGTTTATGTGTGCATGTATGCACACATGCATATGTGTGTGCTTTCCTTAGTGGACACTTTATTCATGTTCATCTCTTTTATCATTCTCCACTTACAGCACTTCACTTAACTACACTATTGACATTTTGAGTAATGGAGTATTGTATCTTACTTCTATGGGCTTGTCTTAAACTTTTATGTATTGAAGAATGCCTACTGGGATTTCTTGCCTCTACCCTGTGCCAGTGGTGACTTTTCTTCTCTACCCTTGACAGTCAAAATGACAAACATTGGCCAGTGTCCTCTGAGTGCTAAAAGCAATCCCCAAATGGCAGCCAGTGATCTGAATAAGTCCACCATGTAAGTCAACTTTCCTTACTGTACTGGAGGAGACTGAAAAGTCTAATATTGGTTCATTCAATGAACTGCTAGCTACTTACACAAAAACCTTTGGGGTGTTAGAAGGAAATGGAATATATGTTATGGTATTTCAAGAGGTCTCAGTATGGGCATATTTCTCCTTCAGAAATATTGATGGCAAGCTGACATTATCAACATCTCTAGCCAACTGAGATATGCATCCTAGTCACTTTTCTCATCAACATATAGAAGAGTTTATTTTGGCTTAAGGCTCCAGAGGGATCAGAATCCATTGTGTCCAGGAGGCATGGCAGCAAGTGACAGGTACTGTAACAGGAGCAAGAAGCCAGCAGAAAATCTCCCCAACCACAAGCAGGAAGCAGAGCAAACAATCCAGAAGGCAACTGTGTCTAGCCTCAAAGTCCATCCCCAGTCACATACTTCTTTCACCAAGCCTGCACCTCGCAAACACCTCCTACTAGGGACCAAGTGTTCTAATTCAAAGACTTTGGGGAATATTCTCATTTACATCACTACAATAAGACTAAGCACAATTGGCGAAATGTACTTACTCACAAAACACTTTAATATTGAAGTAGTGGTGGTCCATGATTTCATCTCTATGACTTTCTCATTATGAATCATAATGCTGATTATGAGCATCAATTAACAATCAGCCAGAAGGGTGTTTAATGTACAGCCAAAGCAGAATTTGATTTGTTTTCATCTCAGTAAGGGAAACAATTCCAGGATTTAGTGGGCCTAGCATACTAAGAATTACATCCATCTCCAACCAGCTTTTTAGGAATTATAGAACAGAAATCTGGATTGTATTTTAAAAGTAGGAAATCCAACTTAATACACTTAAATTCAAACCAGTAGTTCAACAGAATCCATTTCCCAAACTAATTCCTCAATCAAGACAAAACAGTCAACTGAAAATCTGTGAAAGGAAAGCAACATTATTTTTTCATTTAGCTCTAAGTCCAGATAGCAAGTAAGAAACTTTAAGCTATCTGATTTTTTAAATACTTAAAAAATACTGTTTATTGCCTTCTTCCATGACCACAAGTGCCCTCAATGAGCTTAAATAATTTCCCCATGGTTTTAGCACTGTGGTTCAAATCCAATTCTAGGTGATCAGAGCTCCCTCTTTTTTGCTGTGCTATTCTGGCTCCAGGGACAATATGTCTCTCTCCTTAGGAAACATATGGCCTTTTGAACCGCATTTCTGTGACACATAGCAACATCTGACTTAAAAGATTATTTCTCTTCACTTATCTATGAAGAAGCATACTTTATATTCTTCTGCAGAGAGAAACAGGTCATAAAGATTCTTCAGAATAATAAACTGTTGCTCTCTTGATTACTAAGTCTTAATAAGCCCATTCAAAAATCGAATTTATGAGGCATGAAATAATATTATTCTGCTACAGTGCATGAACTGTGCAAGGAAATCCATAAGCTCAGAAACACTGAGAATTTATGCTTCCTATTCCAACGAATTAACATGGCTTTTGTGCCTGTCTCCAATATGTCTGATTCTGTGCTAGGTGTTTGGAATTGAGAGTTGTTCAAGTACAGTCTCTATCTGTGTTTTCTAGGTTATTGTAACAAATCACACAAACAGTGGCTTAGAAAGAATAGATTTGTTTTGGTCTCAGTTGTGCAAGCAAGAGATCAGAAATTAAACTATATAATGAATGCCTCTGTCACTCTGAAGGTGGTTAGAGAAAGATCCCTGCTTGTTTCCTTGGGCTTCAGTGGTTTCAGTTGGTGCTTTGCTTTTTTGCTATCTCTGTAATCTGTGTGCTGGTCTTTATATGGTCTTCTCCTTTATCTCTGTCCTAAAGACATCTGCCATTGGATTTATCATCTAACCTTTTAATATAGGATGACCTCATATTAAATGCTTAACTTAATTGTGTCTGTAAGGACCCCTTCTTTCTTCCTCAAATAAAAACCTTTTTGTATGACCTGGAGTTTAGAGCCTGACAAGTCTAGGAGGAATAGGCACCAATCACTTATGCAACACTGCATAGGAATGTACAGATTGTATATCATATAGTTTGGTATGACAGCAGCCTGTGAATGGAGGACACAAAAGTGGAAAACATGGACTGTCTGGAGCAAATTGAAAAAGGCTTCCAAAAACTCATACTTGACCTTGCTCATGAAATAACAAAAGGAAAATATAGGGGAAAGAGATAGGGTGTGAGGCTAGTTCAGGCTTGTTAAGCAGAGGTACTGCACTGTATCCCACTGCCTGCAGATGTGTTTTGTTTGGCTCACACCGTATTTGCCTACACAATGTTTAAAAATTAATGCAATTAGTTGTCAACATTTAAATCCTGGGACATTTCACAGAATAACCTGGATTTCCTGCTCTGTTTGAAAAAAGAAGGGGAAGTTCTAGAAATGGTGCTCTTTCATAAGCACAAGACAAGAATCAGCTGCAGCTGAACAGTTCTTTTGCCTGGGACCTGTGTGTCCAGATTTAAACACCCTTGTAGGTGCCATTTGTCATTTTGTTGTAGCTGTTGTTGTTTAATATTACTACTTCTATACAGTTGAGCTGGGAAGAAAGACAATTGTTGATTTTACTCATGACTCTGTAAAGAGTAGGTAAGTAGATAAAAGAAGCTGCATAATTTAAAAATGTGAAAGCAGGGCTGTGGAGATGGTCCAGTCAATAGTGAATGATGACCCATATTCCATTTCCAGCTACCACATAGGACACAGGCATGCTGGTACACAACTTGAAATCCCATTGTTGGGAAAGCACAGATTGAGGGAACCCTGGGGGTATTCCCTGGCCAACCAACCTAGCTGATAAGTCTTGGGTTTCAGTAGTTACTTGTCTCAAAAACTCAAAGTGTTGCATGTGTGCTTGCCAGCCTATTCCTCCTAGGCCTCCCCTTGTGTGTCGGGGGTGGGGGAGCAGCTTGTCAGGCTCTAAACTCCAGATCATACAGACATGTTTCTATTTGAAGAAGAAAGAGAGGGTCCTTACAGACTCAATTAAAAGTAACCAACCACTGTCTGATTGGATTAAATCTTGCTTCACAGGATGAAACCCATGGTTGGTACCATTATTCATCTTAGAACCTATAGATAGGCACACCATTGGATTTAGGGAAGAACCTATTGCTAATATTTTACTAAATTGACATAATATTAAGTCAATTACAAATGACATTACTATTCCCCTAAAACAAAGCATAGATATTAGATTTATATATATCCCTGCCTAAAATAAGAGAACTAACTCTGTAGAAGGAAAAACAACAATATCAAGATTGGTATGTGATCTCTGGGAAACATCTCAGGAACTTAGACAGCTACAGATGAATATGAGATACATTACCACACAGAACATGGGTGCTGCTAGGGTTTTTTTCAGATCCCATTGAGGATGAAGTAGTATACATCCTACATCTTTCTGATCTCGAGAAACCAAAGTGGTAAAGATGATTCAGAAAAGTGAAGGACCATACACTGAGCTGTAGTCAGCTTTTCTTTGTACATCCAGATCCCAAATAATGAAACTGAAATTTCTTACTAACTATGAATGCTCAGCCTTAGCTTAGGCTTGTTTCAACCAATTCTTAAAATTTAAATTAACCCATTTATATTAATCTATATTCTGCCATGTGGCTTATTACCTCTCTTCAGTACTATATATCCTATTTCCTCCACATCTGGCTGGTAAATCTCTCATGTCTTAGATTCCTTCCAGAGCTCCTATCTCTGCCGAGAAGTTCTGCCTATCATTTCTTCCTAGCTATTGGCCATTCACCTCCTTATTAAACCAATCAGAAGGTGACCTGGCGGAGATACATCTTCAGGGTGTACAAGAAGATTATCCAACAACACTGAGCAACACATTGTAAATTGGAATAAAAATCTGAAGATAGACAATAAAGAAAGGGGAAAACTTGATATTACATAGATATAAATGAGCAGAAAACAGAGGTTGGGGATATCGGGAAATCAAGAAATTTTATTTTAGAGTTACAGAAAATAGAAATGAAAATTTGACTATTGCTAAATTATTACTCCTAACCATTTTTATTTCTTAAGATACTGCATACTTTAGTAAGTTATAGAACATGGAAAAATCAAGCTAGTATTGACCTTGAAATTTAAGCCCTAATAAATAGTTTTCTTTTTTTCCGGTTTTTTTGAGGCAGGGTTTCTCTGTGTAGCTTTGTGCCTTTCCTGGAGACCATGATGGCCTCAAACTCACTGAGATACGCCTGGCTCTGCCTCCCGAGTGCTGGGATTAAAGGCATGCGCCACCACCACTGTATTAGAAGATACAATGCATACTACCACAGGATAAAAGTAATCATCAATCATATCCAGCTGTTAATCCTTCAAACTTCAGGAGGGACTAGAAGGACAAGACATGCCCATTGGTGTAAAAGTACATGAATAACATGGAAGTAACTAACCACTGTCTGATTAGATTTAAGTCTTGCTTCACAAGATGAAACCCATACCCGATACCATTACTGGTTTAAGAACCTATAGATAGACAAATCATTGGCTTTAAGGACGAACTTATTACTATTATTTTACTAAATTGACCTAATTTTAAGTCAATTCCAAATGACATTACTATTCCCATAAAACAAAGCTTGTGTCAACACTCATTTGGGAAGGTCCTATTTGTAGTAGACATTGATTAATAAAGAAAACACAACTGGCCAAGATGCATGGAATAAGAATCTTTAGAATGCTCACCTGTACATGGAACATACACTTCATACCACTCCCCCACAAGACATGGATTTTTGTCAAAGAAGACGATGAAAGAGTATGATATCCAGATGTGGTAGATGACTACAAATAAATACAATTTTCAAGTTTATCATGGTGTGGGAGACATGGAAGCAGGCAGCATGGCAAAAAAATGCAGAATCTGAGAGACCATATACTCAACCATGAAGACAAATACAGTAGAGAAAACTGAAAAAAGGTGATGCTGTAAACTGTCAAAGGTCACCCCCAGTGATGCACTTCATCCAACAAGATTCCCCACTTTTTTGGTTTTTTGAGAGACAGAGTTTCCTTTTCCTGGAACTCCCTCTGTAGACAAGGCTGGCCTCAAAGATTTGCCTGCCTGAGTGCCAATATTAAAGGCTTGTGTCACCAACAACCCTATAAGGCCCTCCTCTTAAAAGTTCAAAGACCTCTCCAGGCATTCAAATAGATGAGCCATTGCTAATTAGTGAATAATGTCCAAATTACTCATATGTGCCTTGATATTCTTCTTATTTGTGCTATCAGGATATTTAGTTGTAAATATAATCTAGCTATACAGACTTATGATTTTATGGTTTCCTTAATCTAGACATTTGACTGGTTATTGATGATGCTCATTGCTTAAACAAAGGCTCCCCACATACTTTTTAATCAGCATATCACAAAATCACTGTGGTATGGTTAATTAGCAGACAATTATCAGCACATCACAAAGATACTCAACTAACTCTAACACAACCACCTTTTACTATTACCTTTTTCGTATATGATACTTTGATTGGCATTTGTCCTTGTTGTGTTTCCAGCCCAAGAATTCCACCTGCTGTGATAGTTTTGAAAGTTTCAAACTGTAGACTTCCAATGAAGATTTATGACAGCAGCAAATATGTCTTTATTCAATGATTTTTTGCAGATACTAGTGGTTGAATGTCACAGGGATTTACCTTCTCCTCCACTCCTGGAGCCTTGTGCATTCTTCTGTAGTGTTCTTTCTACTTTTCATTTCTATTTCTCAGGGTGGTTTGAAGAACTTTGTAAGCCTTCAGATAAAATGTAGCTAGATTTGATAGTGGGGAAAAAAGGGAAATTAGCCTAAATCACAGGTTAAATAATCCATCAATCACTTTTCTCAGTGTCCTGTAGAATGTCTGGCAGTTTCCTCTGAAAAACTATAGACCTGTGGGCTAAAGACCGATGCCCCAACTTTACAGAGGAACTTTGGATGACTGTCCAGGCTGCCAGATGTCTGTCTATGCTTGCAAAACTCCCAAAAGTTACTTGCAACCTTTTCCCATTTCTCAGTTAATAGTATATCTTTCTGAGGTCTTTGGTGTAGTTGAAGACTAGATAGGTATAATTTTCCTTAGTTATGATAAATAATAAGTTAGATGTGAAACAATAGACTCACAAATATAGAATAGATAGGACATGTTCTTTAATTTTGCCAAATACAAATAAAGTGGATATTATAAATAGATGAGATATTGTAACTGTAATTCTTGCTTGATAATTGTTTTGCTATATATAATTTTACCATGTGAATGTTAAAACCTTCCTTTTTGCAAAAAAAAAAGCAGGGGGGAGTGCTGTGGATATTGCTGTGTATAAATAAAATGCTGATTGGCCAGTAGCCAGGCAGGAAGTATAGGCAGGACAAGCAGAGAAGAGAATTCTGGAAAGTGGAAGGCTGAGGTGAAGAGACACTGCCAGTCACCACCATGAGAAGATGTTAAGAAACCAGAAAGCCATGAACCACATGGCAACTTAAAGATTAATAGAAATGGGTTGATTTAAGATATAAGAACAGTTAGCAAGAAGCCTGCCACAGCCATGCAGTTTATAAGAAAAAAATCCATCAATATTTCTGCATACAATAAAGATCTTTGATATAATTTTTACATATTTGACTTTTCATATTTCCTTATTTTTCCCATTCTTTGAAATTTATCTACTCCTTGTGTTTTTCTTATAATTTGTAAATATCAAGTAATTCATTGTCTCTAGCTTATGAACTATATGCTCCCTTTAAAATTTAGAAATAAATATTTGCAGATACCATGTCAACATAATTTACAAACTGCTTATTTCAATGTTAGATAATTCATAGTACACTTTTTGATGAAATTTATATAAAAATAGTAAAATTGCTGATTATAGTCAGAAAATTGGAGAGGGAATCATGTTCTAATAGCTATTATAAGCAGTGGGTTGTACTTATTTGTTAAAATATTTGAGTAAGTACACCTATTGCAGATACAATAGTAAAAATTTAATTTTGATTTATTTTGTGTATCTCAAACATTAACAATTTTTAAACCCTTCAATGAATAAAATTGTCATTCGTTAAACATCAGACACTGTTGATCCATTCTCGTGATTCAGAAATGAGATTCAATGTCAGCTAAAATCATCTACTGGTGCTTAAACATTTCATAAACTGTGGAGCATTTCTCCTTTTTCTAGTTTGTATTTTGAGGTAATAATCACTTTCTCAGTACATCTTTACATCTTTCAAAGTATATACATATATATATATATATATATATATATATATATATATATATATATAACTGTAGTGCATGTCTGTAATCTCAGCTAAGGCAGAGGAGAGAGAATGGGCAGCAGATCAACCTAGGCTACATAGAGCTGTGGAACAACTTCGGCTAGTATGAACCTGAGTTTAAATGAAGAAATGAAGAAAAGGCAGGGAAATAGGAAAGAAATCATTTAAAGCATATTCCATAGTGTTTAATAGATAAATATTTGAATAAATATTGTTTATTCTTCATAATGCTTTCATAATGAACAAGACTTCTAGTAGCAACTAATTTGTATTTGAGCAATTTAGTTGTTAATACTAAACAGATTCATATATAGGAAATAAAATAATAATGAGCACTTTTCTATGTGCTTGTCTTGATAGCCTGCTTAAATGATTTTGGATTGTTCAGTTTAACTCAAATAAAGATTTGACAAAGGATAGAGGAAAAAATAGGTTATGTGGAGCCTTATGCATTTCATAGCAGGAGGAGAGTTTTAGAGTCATATTTGTTTCTGCCAAAACCCTAATTCTGAAGGAACTGTGCGACATGTCCCAAATATTGGCCCCAAACAAACCAGGCTTCAGTGATTCAGTCTTTGACTATAAACTCCTCCAATGAATGTTTCTTGTTCTTTTCCACAGAACCCAGAACAATCTGTAATTGTGCTTGTGAAAACTGCAAAAGAGCATGGTTTAAATAAAAATATATACTGAGCATACCAATATATGGTATATTAAAGCCTAACCAACTATATGGCTTAGCTATATTTTATAATAAAGAGAATTGAGTCACTGAGAATCTTTTGACTAAAGGGATAGAACAGTAACAGCTGAAAGAAATATTCTCCTTACATACAAAACATTATGATATTTATATAAAAATGAATAACAACACAATTTTTCTTCTTATAAATATGTCAGCTAGCTTAATTTTTGACAGTTCTGTAATTTTCAAGGTAAAGTAGAACCAAAGAAATAAACTAAACTCTGTTTATTTGGTTTTGAAGTTTATCATCTTTTATTTGAAAATAAGAGGCCAACCATGACAGATGACTCGTGCCTGTAAACCCAGCATTCTGAAGAACCGTGGAAAGAGGCATGTGTACAAGAATAGTCCTCAGGAGTTATACACCGACACTCTGACTGGAAAGATAAATCAATAAAATAAGTGGGAAAAACACATTTTTAAAAATTCAGCAAAATGCTTAACGTCCTTATTGAAATATTAGAAAGCCATTAATACATTTTAAAAGAATCCTCTATAACTCTGTAAAATAATACGCTTAAGAATATATGAAAATTCTTTTCTATTACATGAAAGTTTATCCTGTCAAAGCATCAACTATAGATGATTAAAATACTGAATTTTATTTCCAGAATATATTTGCTACCTCTTGACTGTGTGATTATGAATAAATGATTTTGTATCTCCAAGTTCAGTGATGTCATTCACATGAAAGTGATAACAAATGTAATGATTAAACATGATGTATGTAGTTTGTGTCGGTTACATTCAGTATTAAAATGAAATAAATTAATATTTCCAGTATATCATGTTATATTAGTGAAATATTATGATACATTTGTATATAAATATGATTGCATATTTCATGCTTCTAATGGTATAATTATAATGTTACTATATATTTATCATTTTAACAACACTGTTTTTGTCATTCAGAACCAGACTGTACATTTCTAAATCGGTCTGATTCTGTAATTTGTTAGTTATGGCATCTAGTAGGTAGTCCTCACTTTGCAGCTTGGAGTCTTCTTCTGTTGAAGGGAATAAAAACACCACCTTTATTTTTGAATAAAATGAGTTAGGATGTGAAAAACACCCACACACAAAGGCCTGGAACACAGTAACAATACTTATAGTGAGCAAATATCACCATAGATCTCATTTGCAATAAGAAACAATTATTATCTGAACTGCTGATTTTTTCCTATTGAACTAGGTTCTGTGTCATGCAAAGGAGAGCACCAGTGAGTGAAGAAACTGAAGGGTTGTTATCACACACACAGGAACATAGGAGCATTTTCTAATGACTTTTAGAAAGCAAAAGCTTTTCACTCCTTCCAATGCTCAACAAGGGGTTATGGGCAAAGGTTGGGTTTTCTTTTCATTTTCTCCTTGGGAGGTACACTGATTGTTCAATTCCTCATTCCCACAACTTGCTCTCGATCATTTGCCCTGAATCTCCTTGCAGTGTCCTCCATGTGCCTTTCAATTTGGGTGTTCTCTGTCTTCCCTTTGGCATACCACCACATCCCACTGTTGTCATGCCGTAATATAATAAGTTTACATACTATTTATTTGCTAAACTATTCAATGAGTCTGTTGAGGATAGACTATAATACTTGTCTGTGTAGACTCTATGTATAAATGGGGCTACATACTAGCAAAAGTCTAAATATTTAAAAGCTGTGTTACTTCAGCAAGTATAAAGGGAATATATGTCCTCTTTGATATGTTCAAGGCCATAGACTATGTCTAACTGTAATGTAATGTAATGCTAAAGATGAATGAACTATTACAAGTGTCTTGAGTGTTTTGCTGATAGTAGATGAATAAAATATAAAAATCATGGAAATATATGCATATATAATAGCTCATATTTGCTTAATTTTGGTAAAAATTGATTAATTATTTTCTTATAGTTACATTAATATGATCTAATAATATTTTATTATAATATATTCAACTAATCATAACATTATTTTGTTAAATGTAATAGTATTAAAATATTTATAAAAATATAGAGGTACTAATAGTAAAATTTCCCTTCAGAAAGCAAAAATTAAAAGTTTTAACTATGCTTTTCAAAATCGTTCTCTTCTGAAATATCAATTATCTATAAAAAACTAAGAGTAACTATAAAGTTCACTAAATTAATCGCTATTATAAATAACATTAATTTACATGTTATTTAATTTTAGTTATAAATAATTTAAGTGTTCTGCTTATAATATAATCATTACATTAATATGTACAGCAATTATATTTTATGTACTACATATATATGCATTAATATACATGAGACATATATCAACATACATATACAAAAGGAGACAAATATTTAATATTTAGGATATTTAAGATTACTTTATTCTTGTTATTTCTAATAAAGATTTGATAACTTAAGCATGTTGTCCTCAGTTTATTTAAACACTGTACTGTCAAATCCTCCCTGAACTCTTAAGTTGTGTTTATTTGACACATAAGAAGACTAACAGCCAGAAATAGTTGTCTGATTCACACCTGTTCGCCTTGTGTTTTGAGGACAGAAGTAGAAATCCACTGAGACATCACCCTGGGGTGTCAATAGTCGTGAGAAAACATTCTGAGGCTTACTGCTCCAGCACTATGGGCAGTGTTTCTCACTAAACCCCAGGTCACAGAGGCAACTAGGAGTCATTTAAAAATATTTGTTAATATTAGTTTCACTATAGAATCCCTCTTCCCTCTCTTCGACTGGACCCCCGGAGCTCAGCCTGGTGCATGAATGTGGACTTCTCCATCTGCTTCCATCAGTTACTAGATGAAGGCTCTATAATGACAGTTAGGGTATTCACCAATCTGATTAGCAGGGTAGGCCAGTTCAGGCCCCCTCACGACTGTTACTAGTAGTCTAATCTGGGGAAATCTACAGAGACAACTGAACCAAACTCAAAGGAACTCACAAAGTTTAGACTGACAGCTGTGGAACCTACCTGGGACCAGGCTAGACCCTCTGCATACAGGAGACAGTTGTGTAGCTGAGTCTATTTGAGGGGCCCTTGGCAGTGTGATCAGGATCTAACTCTGGTATATTAGCCGGCCTTCTGGAGGCCATTACCTATGGTCAGACACCTTGCTCACCCCTGATGTAGTGAGGAGGAGCTTGATCCTGCCTCAACTGAATGTACCAGACTTAGCTGTCCCCCATAGGAGAACTTACCCTGTTGGTGGAGGGTATGAGGGGTGGGGACAAAAGGAAGGGATCTGTGGTTGTATGTAAAATGAATAAAAAAAGAAAAAAAAAAAGCTTCACCAATATGATGCGTGAAATCTTCTGAATGGAAACATTTTGTATATTCACTCTTCCAGCCTGTATCTAGGGATCACACAACATCCATCTAATAGTGAATATTGCCAGTCTCCATCAACTGCTTGAGTGCCAAATTGAAATAGAATATTCACAGGGGAGGAGGAAAGTTGGAGACTGAGAAATAATTTATCAGTTTTATTAAGCAACCAACATATTGCCTGGTACAAATCTCTTTATGTATATTTCTTTAAAATGCATAAATAATTGGAAAGATAGTTTAGTAGTATTGTGGCAAGCTAATAAAAAGCCTTTTAAACCATAAACACTTTAATGTACTTCTCTGTTCCCCCTTCTTATTTCCCAACTCTTATGTCTGGCATAACAAAGAAAGGAGTAGAAACTTGACTTTTATCTTTCTTCATATATTATTGAGAAAAATAAGCTTATTTTCATAGTTTAGAATACAATATTATTCACATCCTTTTTCTACATATAGTAAAACACTCATGTTTATCTGTCTGTCACCATTCTAGATTCCTATGTCTATTTAACTATACTATACTGCTCAAACATCAGGGTATCACTGATACAGAAAAATTTTCCTTCCAAAATATGTACTACATGATATAAATATGATTTTTAAATGAAGGACTACTGTATACTGTTTTATCTGTCAAAACTACACTTCAGTTTTTTTTCCTAAAAGATCAATAACATTCTATGGATGTATATGTGAGACACACATGAGTATACACATGTTCCTAAGATAGTAAGTCCTGAGCAGTATTCACAATGAAAACCTTGCGTGTGAATGGCTATTCATGACCTATATTATCAACAAAGAATTAAATGAAACCAGACGTGTTTTTCTTGGTTTTTGGAGCAGTTTTTCTCCTATTAGATATTCAGGGAGAGTAGCTGTCAAAGGTCTTTTTGCAAGTTCACCTAATGTATTGTCTCCACATGTGTTGAATGTATAGCTTAGCACTAACTTGGAGCCAAGAGGATATCCAGTTGCCAAAGCTTTCAGGGAAACAGGTTTTTAGTCAGATTCACTGTGGAGGTATTTGGGGAGCATTTTTATTCCAGAAGTGTTGAAGGTTCCTTCATGCCAATTGCAGTTTAACTTTAGAGAATCTTCCCACTAATAAAACTTAGATATTTCATGTCAGTGCCTCTGATTGAATTTTGGATCATATTCTTTTATCTTAGTGTTGCAGTAAAATTTACAGACTTATTCATCTTGTGATGTAGTCACAGGCTCTCAACGAGGCCAACAAACAGCATAAATAGTCCCACATGCTGCCTACTCAGTGAAAATCATTTGTGTTTTGCTCACTCTAGATATATTCTATTGACCATCCAAAACCAATGGCATACTTTAAAGTTAAAAATAGTCCTTTACATATACACTTGAGAATGTGCTACCTCACTTACCATTTTTAAAAAAGTGTCTGTAGTTACAGTAAAAAGATAGATGTGAGACTTTTTCTTTCTCTTTCTCCCTCCCTGTTCTCTCTTTCCCTTTCATATTCTTCCCCCTCCTCCTCTTCTTCCATTTCTTCTTCCTGTCTTTTCCACATCTCTTGTTATACTTAAAAAACAATGAGCTAGCAAGAATCTGTTAGGTTCTATTTAGGTTCCAGATGATGGAGTTTGTATAGAAACAAATACATATATGGTCTCTGACACATTGGAGCTTATATTCATACAGCAGACAAAGTCAACCATTAAGAAGTAAACAAGTTTGTAGGTAGGTTAAACATGGAATATGTTGAGTGGTAGGAAGAAAGGGGAACAAAAATTAGCTTACAGGATATAAGATTTCTTAGGGATCAAGGTGAATCAGGATTTCTTAGGGAATCTCTGAAGTGAGAGTGGAAGAACCCCATGGTTTCCTATCCAGGGCTGATAATTCTGCAGCATCCTGGATATCGTACAGATTTCTTGATATCTTCCTTTATTGATTCACTAATTTTCACAATTGTTTGCTCAATTCTTCCATTCCAGTGCATGTCTGTTATTTGACTTGTAAGCCTCTGTCCTTCTCATCCCTAGAAACATCAGTCATTCTCCTGAAAATACTTTTCCAACATCTTGAATGATGCCTTCTTGATCATTCCAAATCATTTTTGTGCCAACTTCTACTCTGATCCCAGGTCTCACTATAGGCTTGGTGAAACATGGTTTCTACATTCTAGTCACAGCTAGTGGCCAGGGGTCGGGAGGTGAGGCCAATCTGGACTAAGATCTTCTCTATGCTTATACAAAGAAAGGGATTTCATTTCTATGGACAGAAAAAATGATATTGATTAGATCCTTAGAGACACTGAGTCATCCCTGTTCTGTGTAAGAACTCCTTCAAAAAAACTCATTTAACATTATTTGCTGTGAATTATTGTCACTTATACAAGAAGAATTTAGAACATATACCTACCTGCTGCTCCCCGTACCCTTAGGTAGAAATGTGCAACACTTTTCCATAATAGGTTAACAAAACATCTTTACCCAAGATTATCTCTTCATTCAAAGGCCACTTCCCTCTCTTACTGCCCCCTTCCTCTTCTTTTTGTTCACTGACTATTTAATACTGTTGTTTATACTGGGTGTCTGTTTCCTTACATTTCTATAACTATTCCTATTTCTACTAACATCTAACTACTATCTCTCAACCCTGACAATATCTTAGCAAAGTCACTATTATTCTCTACTCAGTACTTGATGTGAAGTGGAAGAAATTCTCTGCTAGTAAAGGCAAGACCACTATACATCTCTATTTGTTGCCATGTTTCTTTTATGTATCATGAGTAACAAATGATGTATATGTTTCTGGTGATTGAATTCAGTCTTAGGCATGCTAAAAAAAACATATACTGTGATATGCCACTGAACTATACACTTGTGCAAACCATAACTCTTGGCCTGGATTCAAACCTGTCTCTAGGACATTATTCCCCAGTTTACCTCTATCACAACATTGTTTTTTTCCTGTGCTGCTCCCACTGGGACGTTTCTGCTATTTCCTCTTTCTAAAGTCATACCACGTGAGGCATTTGAGGGCTCTAATTGTTATCTACTCCTAATAATCCAATAGGCAATATTTCCTGATACAAATTTGACTTCAAAGATCTGTGTGTATGTGTAGACACATTTTTATCCTTCAACAGGATCTCAAATTCAGCATGTACAAAACTGAACACAACATATTCTTCCAAACCACACTCTATCCCTGGATTCCTTAGTTCAGTAAACAGTGTGATAAAGGCCTTTGTGAACACAGACCATTCTTGGCATCCATGAAGTGATTAAACTTGCAAGGATGTTCTGAGAGTAAAGTAATAGATGATAATTACTTAATTTACCAATCGGTCCAGAATACTAAGCAAAGAGAAGACATGAAAAAAATATGTCATGAAGTAAAACTACAGTTTTATATAATAAACAAAGCAACTTACTACTGATATTCCAAGTAAAAATATACATTTTAAACCTCCTTTCATAAAAGGAAATTCGTATAACAGTTAAGTCACACGTCACATAAAATCAGATCATACAGATATTATATGTAACTTTAATATGTGCCTGCTTGGAACAAAACCCTTCCTACTTCCTATTACAGATTACAGATGTGTCTGAAAAGAACCCTGCTTAGCCTTATACCTACAGGCCAGACAGTACATCCTCAGGGAAGCCTTTGGGCAGTTACTGCTGCTATCAGGCTCTCCAGCATCTGAACCCTTTTGCAAGAACAGTAACTTCTTGGAAGTTTGTTTGTTTGATTGTTGTTGTTGTTTATAAGCCTGTGTACTTTGAACTTCTTGAGTGTGAGAACTCTGCCTTAATTACTACTACTACTACTACTATTACTGCTGCTACATCGCTGACCCATGTTTGGTGCAAGAGCTCTGAGAAACATGCACATTTTACAAGGACCATAAAATCTTCTCTTGCCTAATCACAAACTTGTGAGCTGAGTCATTTCCAGAACACAGAATGATTTCAGCCTTCAGTGAGATTCCTCCCTTGTCTTCACCTATTATAAAACAATAACATTTTTAGTTTTACCATTTATGATACAATAACTACACATGAGTACAGTGCATTTAAAACTAGGATCTTCATTTTGAATACCGGCAAGGTGGCACTGGGGTGCTAGAATTGTCTCAAATTCAGAAAGCTCCGTGTAAGCAACTTTTACTTATCTCAGCTGTCTTTGATTTGCTTGGCAACTTGACTCCCCAGTGGCATCTTCTGATGTTAGTTTGTTTCGTGACTAATGTAGTAAGATGCTGATTGCCTGAATTAAAGTTGTTTTGCTCCTCAAGCCATTCACATTCGATAACTAGCAAAAGAACAAAACGCAGTTAGCTTTCCAACACTGGAAGAGGCTATGCATTGTGTCTCCAAAGGAGAAGTAATAAATGACCTAGAGGAGAACGAGGAAGGTGGATCACTCCAGAAAGATTCCAGAAACAGTATTTTCTAGGACTGGGTTTGGAGTTTTAAATGAATTCTATAAACTATAACATTTTGGGGCTGAAGAGAGAAGCTGGTAGCTTTGCAAAAATATATATTTCCTGTAGCCATCAGACAAAAATGACCACAAAGTGTCTTCCTAATATGGAAAACGCAATCTATAAGTGGGAAATGCAACCAGGTCTTTGCAAGACAGAACCACAGTGTAGGAAGTGTTGTGATTTTTACGGACTGGTATAGAGGAGACTTCACTTTTTTGTCTTTTCATTGTCCAGAGATGCCTGCTTTCATTGGCTCCTTGCCACTCCATTTTCAAAGCTAGCATAGTGGGTCCATTCTTAATAAAACTGTTTTCTCCCTTGCTATCGCTTCTGCCTTTGGTGGCACCAGAATGGAACTACCCAAGATATTAAATATAATCAGTTAATAATAGCACCAGTAGGTCTGCAAACCGGCTCTCATTCTGTAGCATTGTCTTCCTTTACTTCAGAATCACTTAGCTCTTGTTGAGGATGACATGGGTAGCCTTGGTGGGTCATAATTCTGCTTATCACTACATATATAAACTTCTTTGTTGAAAGCTGGCAGATAAAATGCACCCTGCTCTAATTAACTTACATTTGCAGTAAACATGTAGTTTATGTTTGATCTACAGATCAGCTCAGTGCTCATTTCTTAAATATTACATAGTGAATGCATAAACTAAAAATTGTAGTTTATCTGAAATTCACTTTTAACTAGGCACTTTGTATTATAATTGCTAATTCTGATAGCCCTACCTGGATCACGTGTAAGCAATCTTGCATAACATCTACCCCTGCCCTGACCTTAGTAGCTCCCAGAACTTAGCAAGACCGATACCTTGATGGAAATATCATTCAGCCCTTGGAACCCAGCACATAGACAGCAACATCCACCAAAATGACAGCACAGACTTAACCCATCAAAGTTCTTAGTTCTGGGAAAGTCCTTAAATGTACTAACCTTGCTTTTTATCTTCTGCCATTCTGTTTCTGGCTAACTGATCTTTCTAACTGAGGTGTATCAACCTAGAATGTAGTTCTTGTTCTTTAAACCTCATGCTAAGAAAGGCTCAGACTTGTACTCATGAGTCCTGAACACCCAGTGTAGTCACCAACTAATGAAAACTTTCTAATGGCTTGAACCCATGTCTAACGGTCTTCTCTGGCGTATGCCTCAGAACACTTGTATCCTGGTTTAGAAAGGAAAGCACTACTTAACTTCAACACTTCACTGATACTACACAACTATATGTTAAAGCAAAATTCATGGCCACAATGCTATGGACATTGTTCAGAACAGAAGTATAAAAGACCGTTTTGGAGGACTATGTTCCAGTTACATACGATTTTACACATAATGTTAGGGAAAATTCATGTGGTTTAACAATGTGAGAAATTAGGATACAAAATTAAATTTGAAATATATTTAAAGTATAAACAAAATAGGTTTGCAAAGATAATGGATACAAATTCTGCAAAATGTGAGAAAAGGTGTGTTTTTCCAGATGCAAGTGAGAATAATTATTGGGAAAGGTCTCCTAAATACAACTATCCTCAGTTTCTTTCATGGACCAGTGTCATTACACAAAGATATAACATGTCATGCTTTAAGAAAATAATGGTAAACTTTATACCACTTTCAAAATACTTAACACCGGCTACTTGGTCTATTTTCGTGTAATTATGGGAAAATTAAAAGCTATGAAATCTATCATCATTTATGAATGGAAGATATTAAGATCCATGTGTTTTTGTCATTCTGTAGATTTTTTTACACTCTATTGTAGGCAAATGTAGACAGTCAAAAGGTAGAGTATGTTTCCTTTAAAATAAATTTATTCAAAGACCTGTTGGTTTAATAGCATTTGAACAAACACACATCATGGGAGTTTCAGTTGTGATACAATCATGCAGATAATGGCACCAGCAGTCACTATCAGCCAACTTCAAGGCCTTTACTAATTAGCAACGTTTGTGAGAACCTGGTCATTTCCTGAAACTTGCTCATTTGATTAATGCCTTGAAAGCAAAGCCAGCTGTTAATTATGTTAACAACCAATTCCTTGGGAATCATCATAATCCATTTTAATGGGCTGACAATTACTATTAATCAAATCCAGAGACCTGAAGTGTTACAAATTTGGAAATTCTGTTTTCTTATCCATCGGTTTATATGATATGTATGAAAGCAAAGAAGAACAGGATTGTCTTTATTTAATTTTGTGAAAAATAGCATTTTTCTAATTAGGTGAGTACTCCTTTGATTGTATGATTCGGTTAAGCCTCCTTACATGATGCAGAACATCTAGTCACAGAGGGAAAAGGTAATTCAAATTTAGCTGTTTGACATATTGCTGAAAAGAAGAAAAAAGATGTTAGTCATAATTTGATGAGAAATGTAGAAACAAATAGAGCATGACATTGTGGGCATAAATTCAAGAGAAATGTCATTGGAAGGGGAATGAAGCAAGAGAAAATTTAGCATACAAGGCATAAGAGAACTAAATTTTTCCATTGTTTATTCTGTATCATTTGTTCTTTTGATTCATTGGGTTTATAAGTGTTCCAAGATCCAATTGACATTGTAAACAGTAATACCATGGAAAATGTCACACTCCTCAGATCTTTGTGTTGCAATCAAGAGTTTAACAGTGACAAATTATCTCACACATTTATAAAATATTCAAGGTAGAGATTTATAATATAGCCTATATTATAAAGTAAGCCAATTAGTTATTTTATTACTATTCATTCTTTTATTTACTTATACAATCAAGTATTTAGTGCTTGTTATCAAAGCATTAATTACTTGGATCCCATTTTGTAAGAGGAATTGTTGGAAGTGCAATAGACAAAGAGTTGACTGGAAAGGTGAGACTCACAAATCCCCCAAAGCATGTGATTATTAGAAAGACAATGCATGGGAAAGCAATGTAAATTCCTGTCTACCTGATTCAGTTTGGTGGAAAGAATTACAAAAAGAATTTAGAAGTGGGCAATATGATAAAGACTCAAAAAGGGAAAGGCAAAGGGTGCAATTTTGCTGGGATATAGTCAGAAGATTCTCTGAGAATATCTGTCAATAAAACTGAAGGACTAGGACTCAGCTAGGCAACGATCTGGGAATATCACCATCTGTAAGCAGAGAGCTTCAAATGGGAAAAGACATTTGAGATGTTTAAGAAATTAGAGCGTATGCATTTAAAATATAGCACACAATGGGGAAGAAAAGATGAAATCACAGTTGCAGACAGATGTGGGAACAGAAAGGATAGATAGTCCAAGAGAAGAGTTTGTGGTGATAACAGCAAAAAATGACTGACAGACTGACTGCAGTACTGGTTAATGACAGGACCTTAAATCAATATAGCCCTAAGAACAAAGGCCAAAGATACAGAACTGAACTCATCTAGCCGTACAGATCTGATGTCCAAATAATACGCTCAAAATGTATGTGTTAAAGATAATCTCTTCAACGCATGATGCAAAACTGGATATTCACCAGGGGAAAAAGAAAACGGGATTCTTACCTCACACTTTGTATGAAAACCAATTCAAAATAAATGACCTAAGTCTAAGACCTGACACTTTTAAACTACAAGATAAAAATTTAAGTAAAACATTTCAAAATCTAGTCATAAGCAACAACTTTTGGAAGAAGACTATTATATGTTAGGGCATAAAATGCTAAAGGAACAACATCCAATTTAAATCTTCCATATAGTAAAGGAAATAATTACTAGAGAGAAGTAGCAGAATTTGAGGAATGAAGGAATTGTGCTGGCTATTGAACTGAAAAGAATTTACTAATCAGAAGATTTAATTATCTCAAAAAGTCAATTAAATCCTTTCAGGTCTCAGGGAAGCCTGAAGAAGGGGAGGTAGACTGTAAGATCCAGAGTGGGTGGAAGACACCAAGAAAACAATGCCTTCTAAACAGCAGGGCCAATGCACATATGAACTTGCAGAGACTGTTGGCAGCATGCACAGGGTCTGTCTGAGTCTGTGCAAGATGGAGTCCCAGCATTGAGAGAAGAAGTAAACATAAGACCCCATCCCTAATTCAGAAGTTAACTCTAACTAATAACCACTCACAAGTGAAAAAATTACTTCTACTCATCTGAGTCTTACTGGGGATAGAAAACACACCTAAGGTGTTTGACCATCCCATCACCAGAGTAGTTGTGCCAGAAACCCCATCCAAGGACTGAGGAATCTGGATGCAGACATCCACAGCTAGGCCCCGGGTGGAGCGCCAGGAGTCTAATTAGTGAGAAAGAGGAGGGTTTATATGAGCGAGAATTGTTGAAACCAAGGTTGGAAAAAACACAGGGACAAAGAGCCAAAAGAATGGAAACACATGAACTATGAACCAAAGGCTGAGGGGCCCCCAAATGGAGCAGGCCCTCTGAATAGGTGAGACAGTCGATTGGCTTGATCTGTTTGGGAGGTGTCTAGGCAGTGGTACCAGGTCCTGGGCTCCTTGCATGAGTTAGCTGTTTGAAACCTGGGACTTAATGCAGGGACGCTTGGCTCAATCTGGGAGGAGGAGACTGGACCTGCCTGGACTGAGTCTATCAGGTCGATCTCAGTCCTCGGGGGAGACCTTGATCTGGAGGAGGTGGGAATGGGGGGTGCGCTGGGGGGAAGAGGAGGGGGGCAGGAAGGGGGAGAACAAGGGAATCTGTGGCTGTTATGTAGAACTGAATAGTATTGGAAAATAAAATAAAATTAAAAAAAAAAAACAAAAAAGAAAACACACCTAAGGGTGCCCCATGCCTAGCACTAAATTTGACCAACAACAAACAAGCTCAATAGCATCATCCTTGGAAATTCTTTGTTCTTTGACTCCTAATGTTTGTCAGGTGTTTTTTTTAATCTTACAGAAACTGTATGTATATATTATGGCTTCCTGATTTATGATTGATTGTATGGGAAGCTAGATGTATAAATCTGCTTCAATAAATGTTTCTTGTGCATTTTTGTTGGTTCTTGTCTTCTGTTATTTGTTTTGTTGTATATTATTATTATTTGGATGCCTGTTATCTTTGTGTGTATGTTTACCTTTTTTCTTCTTTTATTGAAAGTAGTTTTCTTTTCTTACATAATATATCCTGATTATATTTTCTTCTCTCTACATCTCCCAGTTCCTGCCCACCTCCCCTACTATCTGGATCCACCCTATTCTTGTCTTTAGTTGGCAAACAAACATGTTTCTAAGGGATAAATATATAATATAATATAATATAATATAATATAATATAATATAATATAATATAATATAATATAATATAATATAATATAATATAATACAATACAATAAAATAAAAACAAACAGAAGGAAAACAACCCAAAAGAATGTACAAGAAACAGAGACCCACCACAGCCTACTCAGGAATCCCATTAAAAACTCTAAACTGGAAGCCATAATGTATACAAAAAGGACATGTATTCCTAAATAAAACACCAACAGCACAGACCCTGAGCACAACAATTAATAAATGGGACCTCTCAAAACTGAGAAGCTTTTGCAGGGCAAAAGACACAGTCAATAAGACAAAAAGACAGCCAACAGAATGGGAAAAGATCTTCACCAACCCCACATCTGACAGAGGATTGATCTCCACAATATATAAAGAACTCAAGAAACTAGACATCAAAGTACTGGACAGTCCAATTAAAAAATGGGCTAAAGAGCTAAACAGAGAATTCAGAAAACAAGAACTACAAATGGCTGAAAGACATTTAAAGAAATGCTCAACATCCTTAATCATCAGAGAAATGCAAATCAAAACGACTCTGAGATACCACCTTACACATGTTAGAATGGCTACGATCAAAAACACCAATGACAACCAATGTAGGAGAGGATGTGGAGCAAAGGGAACACTCCTCCACTGTTGGTGGGAATGTAAACTTGTACAACCACTGTGGAAATCAATATGGCAGTTTCTCAGAAAATTAGGAATCGAACTACCTCAAGACCCAGCCATCCCACTCTTGGGCATATACCCAAGGAATGCTGATTCAGTCCATAAAAATACATGCTCAGCTATGTTCATAGCAGCACTATTTGTAATAGCCAGAACCTGGAAACAACCTAGATGCCCATCAACGGAAGAATGGATGAAAAAAATGTGGTACATATACACAATGGAGTACTACTCAGCAGAGAAAAACAATGAAAGCATGAAATTTGCAGGCAAATGGATGGAACTAGAAAAAATCATCCTGAGTGAGGTAACCCAAACCCAGAAAGACAGACATGGTAGGTACTTACTCATAGGTGGATTCTAGATATAAAACAAAGAACAATCAGACCACAACCCATAGAACCATAGAGGCTATATATATAGCATGGAGGTCCCTAGGACGACTGTGGCTTATAATAAATTTCAGTTTTACTCAATTATTGAAAAAAAATAGCCAAATGAATGGAAACACATGAATTATGAACCAAAGGCTGAGGGGCCCCCAGCTGGATCAGGCCCTCTGAATAGGTGAGACAGTTGATTGGCTTGATCAGTTTGGGAGGCAACTAGGCAGTGGGACCAAGTCCTGTGTTCATTGCATGAGTTGGCTGTTTGAAACCTGGAGCTTATGCAGGGACACTTGGCTCAGTCTGGGAGGAAGGGACTGGACCTCCCTGGACTGAGTCTACCAGGTTGATCGCAGTCCTCGGGGGAGGACTTGTCCTGGAGGTGGTGGGAATGGGGGTAGGCTGGGAGTAAGGGGAGGGGGTGGGAGGGGGGAGAATAGGGGAACCCATGGCTGATATGTAGAACTGAATGGTATTGTAAAATAAAACATATATATATAGACATGTAGAGTAATAAGAAAGAAGAATAGAATACATATAAATAAAATAAATCTAAATTTAAAATAAAATTTTAAAGTGCCCGGACATGACATTATAAGACAAGGACTCTCCAAAGAAGACCTTGACTTTCATTTTTTGTTGGCCATTTTTTGCTGGGCATGCAGCATACCCTTAAGAGTAACTTTTTTCTCTAGTGACAACCTTGGAGAAAACTAAATTTTCATTTAAAAGTGCTTATCAATTGACTATAGCTTCCAGTTTAGGCATGGAGGTATGTGCCATTTCTTTCAGTTCTAAGACCCTATCTGATGCAGACTCCTGCAGGCCCTGTGCAGACTGCCTTAGTCTCTGGGAGTTCTTATGGGCTTCAGTCCTGCTGTATTTAGAAGACTTTGTTTCCTTTGTGTCCTCTATGCTTTCTGGCTTTTTCACTTTTTCTTCCTCTTGTTCTTCAGGGTTTTTTGACCCCTTAGGGTATGACTTTACTGGAGACATCATATTTAGAAGTGAATATTCTGGGGAGGTCTCACACACTCTCTGCAAAATATCTGGTTGTGCATCTCTGTGTGTATTCTTGTCTATTTCAGGAGGAAGCTTCTGTGATGATGGCTGAGGAAGGCACTGATCTATGACTATAGCAGAATATCATTAAGAGCCATTTTATTTCTATGATCCTTTGTTAAAACACTATTATTTGGTTTTCCCATAGGTATGTGGGCTATATAGTCTCAGGTTCTTGGTTACCTAAGCAATGTCAGGAATAGGTCCCATCTCATGAAGTGGGACCTAAGTCCAGCGAGACATTGGTTGATTGCTCCCACAAGTTTGTACCATTACTGCACTAGCATATTTTGCAAGCATGACACCACTGTAGATCAGAGGTTTTGTGCTTTGATTGGTGTTTATGTTTCTCTTTGGTAGCATACACTGTATCTTGTGGTATCAAGAACACTAGCCTGTATGGATGAAGGCTCTAGCTAGGCACAATCTTGACTTCCTAATATTCAATGAGTTATGTGAGTGTTTCTTAGGCAATTGGACATTGCCATCCATTTGTAGAGAGCAATCTATAACCTTGGCAACAGGTTGGGTTGCATGGGATGCCCTTTGGTCAAATAACTCAGTGAACTTAAACCTATTTCGAGTACTGGGAGCTTTGTTTGGTGAGAAGAGATGGCCAGTTTGGTCTCTGTTTCTCCCATTTTTAGTGATTTCTTTTAAATCATTTTCATATATGTATATATTTTAGAAAGTTTTTATTACATTAGGTTTCTATAACACCACTCAAACAGCCCTGAATTTTAGCTGTTTCTCCCTGTTATTCCCTTTCTTGTCCATCTCTTCTCTACTCCTCCTCACTTGATTCTGCTGTCATAGCACCCTGTCCCATCCATCCATAAATATCTAACTTCTATTTCTCCATCCTAGAGAAATCTTCCTCCCCCATCACCCACTTCCTTATTCTATACCTAATTTCTGTGGCCCTATGAATTGTGACTTTCTTATATATGACTTAACAGATGATATCCGAATAAAATTATATACATATTTGTTGTTCAGGGACATGATTATTTCACTCAGGATGATTTTTTTCTTGTTCCATCTATTTACCTGTGATGATTTCATTTTTAACAGCTGAGTAATATTCCATACATTCCATATGTACCACATATTTTGATACATTAATCTGTTGAGGGACACCTAAGTTATTTATAAATTCTGGCTATTATAAATAGGAATGAACATGGTTAAGCAAATGTAGCTGTGTTAAGTATCATTTGTATACATGCCCAAAAGTGGAGTAGTTACATCTTATGGTAGAGTGATTCTCATCTTCCTGATAAACTGCCAAAATGATTTCTAAAATGGCTGTGAAGGTTTGCAATCACACCATCAGTGGTTGAAAGTACCCATTGCTCCACATCCTCACCAGCATGAGCTGTCACTTGTTTTATTGATCATAGCCATTTTCATGGGTATAAGACGATATTTCAAAGTAGTTTTGTTTGCATTTCCCTGATGGCTATGGATATTGAACATTTCTTTAAGTGTTTCTCAGCCTTTTGAGTATCCTCTTTTGAGAATTCTTTGTTCAGATCTGTACCCCATTTGTTTAACTGTTTTATTTGTTTTCTTAATATCTAGTTTTATGAGTTTCTTATATATCTGGAATATTAGTCCTCTGTTGGATGTGGATTTAGTTGGTAAAAACTTTTCCCAGGCTGTAGTCTGCCAGTTTGAATGATAATGTGCTTTGCCATGCAGAAGATTTTAAGTGTCATCAGGTCCTTTGTACTACTTGTTTATCTTAGTGTCTGTGCTACTGGTGTTTTATTCAGAACTTTCCTGTGCCAATAGGTTCAATGTTATTCTCCACTTTTTCTTCTATCAGGTTCAGTGTGTTTGGTTTTATATTGAGGTCGCTGATCAATTTGGAGCTGAGTTTTGTTCAGAATGATAAGCCTGAGATCTATTTGGCTTTTTCTCCAGCAAGCCATCCAGTCTGACTTATACCATTTGTTGAAGATGCTGTCTTTTTTCCAGTATGTATTTCTTGTTTAGTTATATATATAAAGAAAATCAGTTCTTCATAGGTGTGTAGATTTATGCCTAGGTTTTCAACTTGATTCCATTGATTAATGTGTCTGTTTTTGTGCCAATACCATGCTGTTTTTAATACCATAGCTTTGTAGTACAACTTGAAATCAGGAGTGGTGATACCTCCAGTAGTTCTTTTATTGTTCAGGATTGCTTTAGCTACCGTGGGTTTTTTTTTTATCTTTCTGTATGATGTTGAAATTTGTCTTTTCAAGATCTGTTGGAATTTTTTGTGGATTGCATTGAATCTGTAGATTGCTTTTGGTAAAATGTTCATGTTTCCCATGAGCATGGGGGAATATTAGTAGGTATTGGGAGCTGACAGGTGGGAATGGGGGTGGGCTAAAAGTAGGGGCTGGAGTTGAGAGGGTCCAAAGGATGGAAAAATCTGGGCGCTCCCCTAGGATCTGCTGAGTCCCCTGAGAGTGAGGGCAGAGAGAAGGGAGCCCAAAATAGTTTTTTGCACAGCTAGGTGAAAGTTTGGAGGTTTGGATTTGGAGGAAAATGGGGAGAGTGAAGATCTGAGGCTCACCTATGTGTTTTACTGGTCTACTTGCTATTCTCACAGGCCTTGTAGATATATTATCAATTATCAGGGTATGTCTGCTGTATTATGGACTGAGATAAAGGGCTATGTAGTGAGGATGTTGGAGGAGAATATTTGCATGATATGTTGGATATAGGGGCAGAGAGGAAGAGAAGGAGGCATAGTTGACAGTCTGTTACAGAGATGAGGATGAGACTACAGAATTGGATTTGGAAGAGAAGAGGAAGAGTGGAGATCTGCAGTTAGCCAATCTGCTTCCCTGGCCACTGTGACCTTCAGGATTCCAGCAAATGCTTTTATGCAATGGGAAACAGAAAGGGTTAGATTTGGATAGGGGGAAAATATTTTGAGTAAATTAAAAGTATAGAAAAAGTCAAACATTTACATAGTAGTTAATAAAATTAATAAAGAGGAAATAGAAATTAGCAGATTCTTTTGAAAAGAAGTACAGATGGCCAACACACTCACACACACACACACACACACACACACACACACACACACACACACAGACACTACCACCACCACCACCAACAACAACAATGTTAAATATTCTTGGTTATAGAGGAAATACAAATGAAACTAAGTTGAAAGATATGCATGGTGTTGCTTCTTTCTAGCTCAGATACATACTTGGAAAGTAGAAGCAGGGGATCAGGAGCTCAGGATATTTCTTGACTACACAGGGAATTTGAGAACAACCTGAGCTACAATCGACTTTTTCTCAAAATTACAGAACCCAAGCCAAATTGATACCAATCTTGTCACTGAGTTTTCATTAACACAGCTAGAATAACTAGTTCCAAGAAAACTGCATTCTCTCACGGGGGTGGTGGGGTGGTGGTGGTGCATATACCGTGTTGAAGGGATGTGATTTAGCCCAGTCGCTGCCATAAAACAGCACTAAAGTAAAAACAAAATCAAACTGAAAAAGCCACCATATGAGCCAGCTGAACTTTTGGGCATATCCATGAAGAAAATGAAGTCAATTTATACTACTGATGCCTTCATATCTATGTTAATTGGGACATTATTTATAACATCCAAGCACAGATTCAGCCCCCAGGTGCCCACCAAAAAGATAAATAAAGAAAATATGGTATGTATTTTCTTTAATACACACACACAGTATTCAACCACAAGTAACAAAATTATGTCATTCGCAGTAAGAAGGTTATCATAATAAACATAATGTGCCTTACTCAGAAAGACAAGAACAGCACATTTTGTGTTGTATGGGTAAAGAGGGCATGGAAGATAAATGGGGACAACTAGGAGAAAGGGGAAAGTAACAGGAAGTGGAGAAAGGTCAAGGCAATAGAGTTGTGATCAAGTCCATTAGATACATTTAGCTGAAGATGTATCTCCGTAGTAGAGCATTTTCTTCCAATGCACAAAGCTCTTTTTTTTTTATCACTGGTACTATATACAAAATAAAAGACAAAATAAAATAAAAATCAGAAGAAAAGCACATTGTACAAAAAATCTATATAAAATACATAATATAAACTACAAAGATTCACATCATGTTTCAGCATATTAGCATAAAACTACCCTCTAAGAAAAGCCTGTGTCAAGATTCACATCATGTTTCAGCACATTAGCATAAAACTACCCTCTAAGAAAAGCCTGTGTCAGATTTTGCAATTACTAGCATAGGTTAAAAAGAAAGAAAAAATAAAGAAAAAAATCTTTGTCAATACATTAAAATACAAACAGATAAAAATACAGAGGTATTTGCTGTAGTAATTGGGGTAACTGCACACAAGACCAAGACTACAGCTTATGTTTTCTATCCTAATGTATACTATTTCATGGTATGGAGTCTCTTCCGCTTTACATTTATGGAAGCTCTGGTACATCCCTAGTCTCTCTTAGTTACTTTGAAGTTGCTGTGATAAAATTTCATGACCAAAGAGAACTTGTAGAAGGAGGAAAGTTTCTTTTGTCTTGTGGTTGCACAGTAGGAGTCCACAATTGCTGGTGAGGCACAGCAGCAGTCAACAGCAGTAGGGAATTTAGAGATCACATCTCTGGTCACAGGCAGGAAGCAGGGAAGACAAACTGAAAGTATTGTAAGAACATAGAGCCACAAAGTCCATCCTCAGTGGTACGTCCTCCAGGAAGTCTCTACCACATAAAGGTTCCTCAACCTCCAAAACAATGCTACCCCTCATGTACAGGTGCTTAAATGCTGAGAATATGGGGACGATTCATCATTCAAGCTACTACACTTATACTTAAAATGTATAAGTATTTTCCAGTTACTTTGCCATTTCTAAGAAGTCATTTTCTATGACTACCCTAAACAAAGTCTATTAATTATGATTTGCATACAAGTAACAATATACCAACTGAACAGGTCATATTTAGGAAATATATATGTATAATGCATATATACATGTAATAACAATTAGCAAAAAAAAAAGAAACTTTGAATTTAAAGGAGTGACAGGAGGTTATATGAGGAGGTTTATGAGGGAGGAATGAAAGGAAGAAATGTAATTAAATACAAACTTGAAAATTAAAAAAAATGTATTTATGATGGAAGTGAAAAAATTATTTAAAATACATAAAAATCATGTAACTTTTGTAACACTGTCTTAGTTATGTTTATTTTTATTTTTATTTTTTTTTATTTTTCAAGACAGGGTTTCTCTGTGTAGTTTTGCGCCTTTCCTGGGACTCACTTGGTAGCCCAGGCTGGCCTCAAACTCACAGAGATCTGCCTGCCTCTGCCTCCCGAGTGCTGGGATTAAAGGCGTGCGCCACCACCGCCTGGCCCTAGTTATGGTTTTTATTGCTGTGAAAAGACACTATGACCATGGCAACTCTTACAAATAACACAATCTAATTGATGTGTCTCACTAACAGTTTCAGAGGTTCGGTCCATTACCATCATGATGGGGAGTATGGCGGCATGCAGGCAAATGTAGCTGAGAGCCTTACATCTTGTATGCTCTACCACAGAGATTTGTCTTCAGGAAACGAAAAGATCATTGAGATGCTGGGCTGTTTCATGAGCATAGAAAACCTTGAAGCCTGCCCCTACAGTGACACATTTCCTCCAACAAGGACATAACCACTTCAACAAAACTATACCTCCTAATAGTGACAGTTCCTATGAAATTATGGGAGCCAGTTACATTCAAACTACTACAAGCACTGAAGATATTAGGAAACATTTTATGGACATCCATATTTAATGCTATATTTGAATTAGAATTTTGGTTTAATTGACTTTGTCATAAAACATACCTTCATAAAATAAGTAAGATACACAGCATCTCTCAGAAATGCTGAAAAGAGCATTAAGGCAATGAAGAATCAATGTGTTATAGTGCATAATGCACTGTTATTCTTCCTCAGCTAGAATAAAAGTAGTCTTCAATTTCAAATTATCTATGTAAAGTGTAAGTCCGTAAGTGCAACCTCATCTTCAGAGTCACTGGCTATATACACAAGGCAGGTGAGAACTAGCATAGTATCTCCTGTGTTCAGGAAAAACAACTTACTTACTATTGTAAAAACAACAGAAGCTCATGTCTGGGATATAGGAATCCTGCCAGTTAATTTAAGAAAACTCCTAGCAACTCATGTAAGAGAAATACTGAGTGGAACTTATTCTGTCATTATCTTTCTGTATTGACATAGTTATGAAGAAACACTTACCACATCAAACCTCAGTTCTGTAACTGGATGCTGTTTGACAAGAGGGAAATCAAGAATTATCATGCTAGTCTTAATTCAGTAACTGTCCTGCAACTTTGTCTCCATCTCATTCCTCTTTTGGTTCCATTCTTTTGATTGCTACACAGTAAGAATTCGAACTTACGATTTCCCCTATTAGTTGACAATTTAATAATTTCCTGAATACTTTAAGGTTTCCAGGTTAAGTCGTTTCACAGTGGTAAGATGATGTCGCAATCTGCTTCCCTAGATCTCTTGAGCACTAAACTGAGTTTGTAATGTGAGCATCTGCTGTTTCGGGGACACCTGGTAGTACAAGAAGACATGCAATTGCAAAGATGGGAATAAAAAAGAAGTGAGTGTGCAACTCTCTAACCTGAGAAGGCATTGAGTAAACATCTTTTCAAACGATGTTTTGTCCAACCGAGGATTTATTAAAATAGTGTTAAAAGGTCCTAAGGCATTCAAATGGTTTAATATTATTCAAGGCAATGAAGGTACATGAATCTCCTCTCCATATATCAATATATTCCCCTTTACAGATTTTGGAAATAAAAACAAATGGGGGATGGAATTCTGATTCTGATTATTTCACTTGTAGGCAATATATACAATTATATTGTGACATTTCCTTATTGTATTTTTCATACACTGGATCATAATAAAAATCCTTGATTTATATTCATTAAAATAATTTTCTTCAGTGTACTACATATGTTTTAATATACTTCCTTAATGAACTTTTAACAATAAAAATAATCTTTTACATTATTTATTTTGCTGTCATTTTAAATTATTATTGTATTATTTCTATTTTTCATATTTTAGTATTGCAGCATTAATTATGTACTAGTCACTGATACACTGAATGCTGAGTGCTTTTCAACTCTCTATGTGCCTGGTAAAGTGTACCCAATGAGAAACAGTACATAGTACCATCTTTTTAATAATTTATGTCTCTGGTAGGTCCAGGGAGATGTTCCCAAGCCTGTGATCTAAGTTCATTATCCAGACTTGTTCTCTGACCTCACTCATGCACTTTGGCACATATACACACCCACCCACATTTGCATATACACACCAGCACACACACACGCACACACACACACACACACACGCACACACACACGCACACTCAGAGAGAGAGAGAGAGAGAGATACACACATGCATACAGTAAATAAACATTTAAAAAGGAAGTTGTATCATAGTGGGAAAAAAACTGCAGAGAAAATAGTTGCTTTTTACATTTTTTAAACTGCCCTCTTGGAACAAAAACAGAAAAATAAGAATCTCTTTTCTAGGGAAGAAATAAGCAAATCTTCAAAATGCATCTGAAATAGACTGTGAGAGTTTATTTTGCCCAAATTTTACATGAAAAGAATGATTGTGTAAAAATCACACGAGAAATGTCATCATGGTTAGAGATGTATCTATGACTTCCCAGACTAGCTTAACCAAGGTTTTAAAGCAATGGTGACAGGTAATGAACTAACGAAGTAGCTACAGTCAACTGGGAGACATGCACATTATGGAATAACACTTGGAGAAGATTTAGCAATAAAACTTATGGTTAAGATTATGTTATTGAATGTGCTTTCTTTGGCCAGAATCTACATTAAACACTTTAAAATTCTGAATTCCTAAAGTACCAAAATAGTCCGGTAGTCTAAATTGAGGTAATGTTGTCAGAATGCAGTAATGAACTCAGCTACGCAGAAGCAGTATTGAAATTGGAGTTTTAAGTCTCTACTGCTCAGTGTCTCACCCTCAGCCAGCACTCAACTATGTCTTTTCATTGACAATACTGTGACAGAAAAAAAGAAGTGAGGATGTGCATAGCAACCCCTACAAAGATCTGCCTACTGGGAAGGAAATATGCTCTTCCTTTGCCAACTGTTCTAGCTTCCTATTTGTACCCGGCATACATCAGAGTAAAGTGAATTATTTTGATTTATATTTTTCTGAATTTGTTTTTCAGTGCACATATAGAGAACATTCCCTGTGGTTATTTAAATCTCTCTCTCTCTCTCTCTCTCTCTCTCTCTCTCTCTCTCTCTCTCTCTCTCTCTCTCTCTCCCCCCCCCCGCCCCCTGTTGTAAAGTGTTTTTTTCCTCACTCATGTCCTTCATTTATCATTGTTCTCATTGAGTTCTCCAACATATACTTTTCTTCTATTGTAGTCATGACACTAATGTTCATCCTTATTTGATGAATTTGCCAAAGGATAGTGTGAAATGTGTTGATTGTCTTCATGCCAGGACAAAACTTAGGGCTTACACACAAAGCCTAAGCCTTACACACATCACCCTAGAAAATCCATGAGGATTTTTTTAAGTGACAGGACTTAGGTGCTAATGGCCTTGCATAAGTATTTTAGAGCCTTCAAGTAATAAACCCAGGGTGTGTAGATAAAGCTTTCCAAATCTGTCTACAGTTAGTCCAAACTCACAGACTTCCTTTTTCTCTAACAGCTTTAAGGAACTCAACATCTTCTAGAGATACTTGTAGTATTTGTTACACTGTGTAGTAGGTGCTTCAGCTTTCTGTAAGTGCAAGTGTGCGAATAACTGGGAAAAAACTCAAGAGAAGGCTGTGGAAATGACTAAAGGTGAGGGAGTAGACCATATAAAAAGGGTAAGTGTAGAGGACAGGGTGCTTAATAAATCCTCATTTTCTAGATGGGACGTTGCATGGAGAGGAGGGATGAAAATATCTCATTCCTTCCCACTTACACCAAGGGAAAAGGAGTTGAGCTAATGCTGACATATGAAGGACTGGTGTCATATCAAGGAAAGTTTATCATAAAAACACATGGGAGGGGTAGCATAGAATTTTTATATTTTTGTTGTTTAATATAGTAGCTTATAAATTTAATTTATAGAACATAAATGTGTGACTCAAAAGCATGGGGACTATGGAGAAGAGATACAGAAGCCATACACAGTTTGTATGAAATAGAAGGGAGGATGAGGGGTTATTATTTCCTGGATAAGAGGCAAAGTTTGAAATAATAAAGATGTAGTAGACAGTATTGATATTCAAATTTATAACAAGGAACTAGAGAGTAGAGGCAGGGCAAGCTTTGAAGATGAAGATAAAGGAATGAGGGTATCGGTGATATTCTGTGGAAATAATGCTGAGTAAAACGCTTTCCTTTAAGAAAAAACTTGTATGTATAAATACTGTTGAAAAAACATATGTATAAATATTGTAGAAAAAAATGATAGCTTATATTTATAATTTGAAAATCTCATAGATTTTTTACCATGTGTCTTAATCATATCCACCTATCACTAACTCCCTGCAAACCTCCTCTAAGTTCTCCATCATCTCCCTCCCAAATTCATGTCCTCATTTTTATTGTTACTGATTAGCCTGCATGTCCAATATTTGTGGTTACACTCATATTTGTGATGCTCTCACCTTTGATAAGAGAATCATACTTGTGCAGTGGAAAATAGAGAGACTCATAATTGTTCAAGTGCCAAGTATAAATAACTGAGATTTTTATCTGTGAGTGAGTCACCTACATAGACATCCCAACATCCAAGGCTCAGAGTATATGACAGAAGAAGGGACAGAAACAGTATAAGATCCTGCAGATGGGGAGGTGAGCTGTGACGTGACATGAGTGATGCGCACATCAACTCATAGCAGTTATAGATATCTGCACAATATCAAACAGGACAAAATTCAAGCATGCGTGGGGCAGGGCCCTACGTCCCCACCACTAGTAGAGATTCTATTTGTAATTTATGGTTGAAAGGGAGAAGAAAATAATCTTTTTTTCCATTTCTGGGGACAGGTCCATTGGTAGGTTGCCCATGTCAGATTGATTTGTAAATTTACTTTTATTGTCAAATAATATTTTATTGAATACTACACCACATTTTATTTACACATTTATCTGTTTTTCATGAATGCTGAACTGGGTAGACAATTCTTACAGGTATGATTTCAATTCTCTTGATTATACTCTAGAATTGCTAAATCATAAATAACTCCATATTACCTTTTGTTTATATTTAATTACATTTATTTCCTTTTGTATATAGTGCCTGTGTGGAAATCAGAGGACAACTTTTGGCAACTATTTTCTCCTTCTACCACATGAGTCCCAGGCATCAACCTCATCCATGTCCTTAGCCTTAGCAACAAATATGTTAAACTGCTAAGCCATCTCACTAAACCATCCACGTTACCTTTTAAAGAGCTAATGGTGTATTTTCCAAAGTACCTGAAGATATTTTACCTTTCTTTGAGCAATGTGTGGTTTCAAGAAATAATTTTCACATTTAATAGTTTAACCATAGCCTCTTTGGTGGAATTGGTATTGCAATGTTTCAATTTGCATTCTTGATGAGATTGATCATCTTTTCATGTGCTAAGTGGCAGTTTGTGAGAGTGACTTTGAGCTGTCTACTGTAAGCCTATGCAAACACATGGAGATCTGAAGACCTTTCAGATTAATGCATGGTTAAAATTTCGATAAAGTGATTGTCCTTTCTAATTCCTTTTGCTATGTTGTATATTGACTTGAGTAATCATCAATTATATTATGTCCTATTTGATGGAACTTTTGTTTCTTTTAACCCCCCCCCCCGTCCCAACCCCTAATTACTCAAAATATATTTCTGAAGAAAGGGAGACTTATCTTCTCGTGAATTGCTAACTCATTAGCATGGTGGGAGGCAAGTAAAACACAAAAAGGAAGTGGCCATGTTGGTCAGTGCAGGCTTGTGACTGCCTCAAGTATTTTATTTACTTATTCTCTCTATCTTAGTTATTTAAAATATGAATGGGTTAACCTTTATAATCAAAAGATGGTATTATTCCAAGGATATTTTGAGATTGTAATATAATTACACCATTATCTCCTTCCCTTTCCTCTCTCCAAACCCTCATATACAGCCCTCCTTAATCTTTCAACTTGATGGCCCCTTGGTTCATGTTGTTACATAAACCTATACACACACACACACACACACACACACACACACACACACACACACACACTAGATATCTACCTATATTCCTAATTCCATTGACACAACCTGCTCAGCCTGTGTAATGTTTCTTACATGTATGTTTTCAGGGCTGACTGCTTGGTATTAGATAACTAACTGGTATGTTGTTTTTGTCCTAATGAAGACAATTCTCCCACTTTCAGTATTCCTAAGTTGCTATAGTTCTTTGTGTAAGGTTAAGGTCTTGTAGGACTTCCCCAATCTATGTTAGCATGTTCTCATCCTTTATACATTTTCTTTTTTATTTTTATTTTTTGTTCAACACAGTGCAAAAAAAATTTGGTGGTGATTATTCTAAGAAAGACTTACAGAAGCTAGACTGAGAAGCAGGTAGCATATGTTGAGATCTTTCTAAAGTAAGGCAAAGGCCAGTCAAGAATTTATTATTCTATTTTGTTCCTTCTAAGAACTTGCTGTCTATATGAAAGAAATCAAAAGACACACAATCATAAACTACAATACACATGGTCTTATTTTGTTAAAGTACAGTCTCAACTCTATATAAAAATTGCTTCACCATGCACTTTTCAGAATTTATTTCCATCATTAAGAAACTCATAGCTATATTCTCTGTGTGACATACAATTGCTGACAGGAACACATTAGAGAATTTGGGAAACTCTATGTTGAAAATTAAAAAGAAAGAAATGAAAAAGAGAGGTGAATGATTTCCCCCATCTAAGACACCAAGAAGTTAGCAAGCCTGAAATGATGACAGGACCAGAATGTTCTCAATTCGTCAGCTGTCTACGAGAGCCTGGGAAACTGAACAGAGGTATTAGGAATGCCATGAGCTTGAACAGCTACAGTGGAGGACTCAAGGTCTATTACTGCTAGGAATGTGACAGAAACCTAGGGCTGAGACCCTGGAAATATGTAGGATTTGTTGTTGTTTGTTTAAAGAAGGGAACTTGAAGTTGAAAATCTCCATTCTATAGAAAACTGGCATGTGATAAACAAGGCAGCATGGTAGATAAGGACATTAGCTGATGAAGTTGTTCACAGAGACATTAGAGTAACTAGCAATAGTACACTTATGGCACAAAAATGTAACAATAGGAATTTGGTCATAGAACTAAATATTCTGTAAAATATTAAAAGATTCAAATAGAAACTGTGGGACTGAAAAGTAAAGTTTCAGACATAAAGAACACAATCGATAGGCTATATGGAGGATCTGGCACAGACGAAATCACAAAAAAGATGATAAATCAGAATAAAAATTCAAAATGGCAAATATTGATTTTGTTCTATTAAAAACCAAGATTCCCATTGGTTAAGTCAGTGCCTGATCATTCATGAGAAATTTTAAATTACTAGTAATGTTTTTATTAACACCATCTCTTCTAAATCACTTTCAGATGTATTTCCTTTTCTGGTTAGTAATACTACTTAAAATTTTGTGGTATTCCTTTCTTTGTACATTTTTTCACATTTAATATTACTATAGAATTACAGACTTATATTGTGTATGTACTTTGAACTTAAGTGTATGGCTGCTGAAGAGAAGAGTTACACAAGACTTGACATGTAATACTTATAAACTATGTAACAAAAACTATAACTATTACAGCAAGAGTCAATAATATCTCAATTTCAATGAGCAAATACAATTAGGATATGATGAAACTAACTGAGATATCACAAATGTTAAATTGGTTGGAAAAAAGTAATGTGACTTTATACACTCAGTGTTTGAATTTTCCAAAACACACTTAAACACTGAAAAGTTCTCATGTGATCAGATTTTGAAATGAAGTCTTTGAAGATATAGCTAGGATTTGATAAGGCCATTAGAATGGGGCCCTTGTGTAGTGGGATTAGTATTTAGATTGAGATCTCAAAAAAAATATGAAGCAAATATTGGTACATATGTTGTCAAATTTTAGACTTTTATCTTCTGAAAAAAATAAAAGTGTGAAGTAAAGTAAATAAACCGATAAGCTATATATTGTGAAGAAATATTTGTAAACTATTCCTAAATAATCACATAAGCAGTTTATATCAAAGAACAACACACTTTTTAAAATATGCCAAAGTATCATCACAAATCAGAAACAAAAATAGTTTAAAATAAGCAAATAGAAAAAGTAGTCAATCATATTTTTATTGGGCGGTTGAAAATTAAAATTGCATATTCATAAAGTAGCTAATTATAAACATCAGGCTAGGAAGATGGCTTAGTCAGTTAGGTGCCCACTGTATAAGCATGAGGGTATAAGTTTAAATCTTTTACACCCACATAATAAAAAGAGTAAGTGCAGTTGAACATGCCTGCAACCCTAGCACAAAAGTACAGCGACAAGCAGACCCTAGAGCTCATTGCCCAGTTAGTCTTAACCAACTTCTATACTCAAATCTCAGTGAGAGACACTGTCTCAAATGATAAGGTGGAGAGAGATGAGGCAAGTCACTCAACTTGATCACTAGTCTCCACGTGTATCTGCACCTATATACACATTTCCACACAAAACCATGCATATCTTTACAATTTTTTTAAATAATAAACACTGGCAACACCAAGTTTTGACAGAAGTAGAGGGCGACAGAAAGTTATCAAGGGCTGGAAGAAGAATATGATATATGAAAACCATCTGAAGAAACCCAATTGCTTTTATTTTTCTTATACATTTAAATAGGGAATTTCTGAATGACAAAAAAACTTGTAGATATCTACCAATAGAAATGGAAATAAGTCTAAGTAAATATCTATGTGATAAGCAACAGCCTTAAGAACAGTTTTATTTAAAGTTGCTCCAAGTTAAAACCTTATTTATTCCTCAACTGGTGAAAAGATACAACACTCAGTCACAGAAATACAAATTATACTGATTTATATATGTGTTTGAATTATATATATATATACATATACATATATATACCTATATACATATATATGTTACATATTTGTGTATGTTTTGATCCTGAGAAGGAAGCTACATTTCTATCAATGTGCTAGAAAATATGCATATTTTTAGAAAGTCTAAATTTTCATTACTGTAATGTACTATCCAAAATAAAAAAAAATAAACAATGTTTATAGGCTTAGATATATTGAAAAATAACAAATCAGTGATTGTGTAGCATTACCCTCATTCATGTAGTCATTAGTGTCTTTAACTTAACCTAGCAAATATAATAAGAAATATGTTGTTTAGACATACTTACCAGAATGATAGATACAGTGCATTATTTCTTTCTAAGGCAATCAACTTTCTTGGTAAAACAACTTCATAGAGTTGAGCTATATTGTCTTTATATTTTCTGTTTTGGACACATATAGAAGTGATACATTTCCTTTTCTTCTGTAGGCATTGTGATAATTGTCTATACAAATACCATTTCATTAAGTCAAATGAACAACTAAAGTAGCTTCTACAAAAGTATTATGTCCCTGTTGACATGGTTGTGTTGTTATTTAACAGACAAATTTTTACATCTTATTGACTATGCAACAGGAGAATCGAACTGCAAATTTGATTTAAATGACATCTGAGAAATGTGTCTTTTAGTAGCAATTAATTATTTCATTCCTTGATAAGTTTTCTAGGTCTCTAGAGAGTGATAGTGAAAACATCTATTTCCTTTATTTTTTTAACATCTGTGTTTGAGTCAATGTTCCTTTCTTAAGTGGGTTTTTGCTGCTGATTTTACACTCCCCTGAGTGTTCAAGGTTTGCAAATGTGAATTGCAGTACATAATCGGAAATTTTCTATGACAAAATATTTGTACCACGTTTGTTTCATTTCATATAATCTGTGGTAAAGTACCTAGAATGTATTAAGGGAAAAAATCCCTCAAAATATGAAGATAAACAGTGGGCAACACTTTAGTTGTGTAGAAAGCAATGTCACAAGCTCTGCAACTCACATTATTATGTTGTTTTTTTTTTACTTCAAACAGATTTATTAACAAAATTTGAAGGGTATAATAATTTTCAAAGAAAAATATTGCCTCTGGGAGTCAAGGGCCTTTTGTGTTGTGAGCCAAACCTGTCCTCTGTGTTCCAGATACCTCTCAACATCCTGGTGGGAATTATGCAACATGTTGTTTTTATTAAGGTTCAGAATTATTGAATCAAATGTGGATGTAAACCCTAATTAAAAAAATAATAATACATTCTTGAAAATGTTTATTTTATTTTTCAAGTACCACTTACTCCTCTATCAAGGAATTTGATTTCCTGATCCTCTGCACAGAGCCTTCTGTGTGCTGGTCTACACTTCCCTTTTCAGAGAGCATCAAAGACTCTCACAGACATTTGGGGTTTGCAGCACACAAATCAGAATCCTTTGTTTCCCCAATCTTGCACTAACTGGAGAAAAATCATTAGAAATGTGAGACGTGAATATATTTACCCTCCCAAACCACATTTTCTCCTCACTTGACCCCAGCTCCATCACAAATGTCACTAATGTTGGTGTGTATTGAGTATCTTGGCCTTGTTCTAATTAAATAATGCTGCTGCTCAATTGCCTAGGCAATGCAGAAAAAAAAAAAAAAAAAAACCCTTCAGGTCCTAAAAAGGAATGACTTCAAAATTGAAAAGCTAGTAAATAAGTCAGATTGGGGCCCAAAGCAATTATCATCACAGGGAAGAATCTTGTTTAAACTCTATCTGGAGTTGGATAGTTCTGGTCTTACATTAAACTGAAGGCAGGCAGACAAATAATTCAACCCCAAACATAGACAAAAGCAATACATCCATATTGCCATGACTTTTAGGTAAATATGTGTGTTATAGAAAGTCCTAAACAGAGACAGTACTTATCACGACACCAACCCCAATCTATAGGTAATATGGCCATTTTATTTGTAATTCTAGAAGGAACTAATTGCTTTGTATCACTAGGTATTTTGACTGGTTATACAATACAATTAAATTTGGAACCCAGATTTTTTTCAATGCAAAGCACCATGCTTAATTTCATACGTTCCTCCATGAGAAAGTTATGTTGTTAAAGCACACACACACACACAAAAAAAAAACTGAAGTAAATCTGTAGAGAAAATGATACCATTGCAAAAGGACAAATTAGTTTTCTTGAATGAACTATCACTGGATACATTAACCATGCTCAAGGGTAGGCCCCAGGCCTAGTGGCAGATGGGTAGCACCAAACAAACTCAATTGTATTTTTGTACATCCTTTGTCTCATATTTCTGTATTTGGGCATTTTGCTGTATTACTTTGCCTTTATATTATGGTTTATGATTTCTGATTTTGTGCTTTTATGTTTTTTTTTAATGTGGGTTGTTAAAAGTATTTATTTATTTTTACTTTATGTGAATTGGTGTTTTTCCTGCATGCATGTCTGTGGGAGGGTATCAGACCTCCTGGAACTGGAGCTATGGACAGCAGTGAGCTGCTGTGTGGATACTGGTAATTGAACCTGTGTCCCTGGAAGAAAAGTCAGTACTCTTAACCACTGAGCCTTGAGCCAACTCTCCAGCCCTGCTTTGCTTGTATGTGGTATTTGTTTTTTGTGTTTTTCTTCTTCTTCTTCTTCTTCTTCTTCTTCTTCTTCTTCTTCTTCTTCTTCTTCTTCTTCTTCTTCTTCTTCTTCTTCTTCTTCTCCTTCTCCTCCTCCTCCTCCTCCTCCTCCTCCTCCTCCTCCTCCTCCTCCTCCTTCTTCTTCTTCTTCCTGTCGCTTTCTTTCTAAAGAAAGAAAAAGAAAGTAGATGCAGTTGTGTATGTGATTGAGCTGTGTATGAGATGGAGTTGTGTATGCAGGGAGGTAGAATGGATCTGGAAAGGGCTGGAAAAAGGCAAATTGTAATCAGAATATAATGTATTCAGTTTATTTTTCAATTAAAATCTGTAAGGGAAAGAGAGAAAGTCCTTGAACATACGAGAAAATTTAGAAAGGTGGTGTAGGAGCAACTGGGTCAGAAGGAGAAGCCAAAGCATTTGAAATGGGGCCTAGGGAAAGTAATGAGGACAAGTGTCATGCAGACAGTTTTATGTTTGGTCATCTTTTGAATGATATGTCTTCACCCACTCTAGAACAAAGATGTGGTTTTCCAGTTTTAAGATCTGGATAATTAACCGGTATTTTAAACAGAGAAATTGAAATATATATTGGGAATGGGAAATTGGATTTGATAGAAGCAGGTGTCAGGAAGTCAGGTGATCTTGAGAGGCAACTGAAGTAAGAAAATTGGAGGAAAAGAGTGTCAGCGTCTCTCAGTGTCTTTAGAAGGGAGGAAAGTGAGATATGGCAATTATTGAAACCCTTATTTCTACTCTATGATAAAATAGTATGCATGAACCACCAATGCTTCAGAAGGTGGAAGGGAGTAACAATGTTAAAACTTAAATTATGGACAAATGACTTGAAAAATATAGATATAGGGATTTAGTGAAAGATAAACTACAAATGACTTGCCAATATGGGCAAATGAAAATAATTTCTTTTGCTCCCAGAATAACATCCATTACTGCTATGAGATGAAAAAGAGAACATAAAATATATTTATTCATTTAAAACTTGTCTTCCAGGGGCTTGGACCTGTCGAGGCTCAGTGTGCTGGACTCTGCTGACTTCCCATGGGAGATCTTGATTTGGGGGATGTGGGGTTGTGGGGTGGCTTGGGAAAGAGGGCTGGGGGTGGTAAGAGAGAGGAGGGGGTGTCTGTGGATAGTATGAAGATTGAGTAGAAAATTTCTTAATAAAGAAAAACAAACAAAAAAGAATGAATCCTGTTTTAATATCAAAAAAATAAATAAATAAATAAATAAATAGAAACTATCTTCCCAAAAGAAAGAAATTGAAACTTATGTATATGTACTTAAGACAATAAAGGTAGTTCATATACATATTTAAAACCTTTTAACTGGAAGTCACCATTAAAAGAGGTGTACCCAATTAATCCCCTTACAACTGTGTTATCTCAATATGATCTAAGATTGAGGAAGAGAGGGTTTGGAGAAATTACTCATTCGTACACAGCACCTATCACAAGACTGACTGAAATCAACATCCATTTGCTTTTTTGTTTTGTTTTTTTAAACAATGCAGAGCTTTTAGTTATTTAAATTAAGCCATTGAAGTTGTTATTAGATCCCAAAATATAAATGTGGATAAAATGATATCATGAAGCCATCTAACAAGATCTTGCTTAGTAGATGACTCTTGAAGGTTAAAAGGGAGGCAGCTAGATTTAAGATTAAAAAAAAAAAAAGGAGTGTGTCAGGGGAGGTATGTGTTTTCAGGCTGTAGAAGAAGACTGTGCAAAGGCCTGGAGGTGAGGAGCAAAGGATGCTTGGGGAATTGCCATCCATCATGAGGCTGATTATACTGTCATCAGAGGTGTCTCAGGGGAAGAGGCACTGAGTGTCACACTGTCATTACTCCTTTAAAATATCAGCATTTATTAAATGAGATCTCAATTAAGGAGAGACCTCAATTAGTCAGATTTCATCTCCCCAAATATTATTGTTAATAAGAAAAGAAGAATGACAAGCACCCAGCTTGTCTTCAGGCAGTCCCGGGGGCTAGGGCACAGTTGTGTCTCTGTGCCTCATCTATTACGTGGTGTCAGATGAGGACATTTATGCGAGCTGTCAGTAGTGAAAAAAATTCCATTTGTTTTATCGAGGGTTTGTTGTTTTGTTTCTGATTTTTTTAAATATGAAGAATCCTGAAGAAGCTCAGGTGTGGAGCTCTGAAGTTAATGAGGGAAGCTGTCAGCTTGTGTTTGAAGGTTGTTCAGGTAGGCTTGGACCTTTCCTCTTACTTTCTTCTTTTCTCCCTGCCTTCCTTTCTCTCTCTCCTTATTCAGCCCTCCTCCTTCATCCTTTTCTTCCCTCTGCCTTCTTCTCATCACAATTTCGTTTTGGTTTTAACACAGATGTCCCTATGTACTAATGTGGCTCCAGACTTGCAATATCCATGCCGCAGCCTCCCTCTTGAGTACTGGAATTAGACATGGATGTGACCATCATTGTTGTTTTGCTACATTTAAAACTGAGGTATCCCTAGGGCAGGATAGGCACTCTGCATATATGAGTTCGTCCCATCCCCTCCATTGTCACAGAGTGTTTTTTTTTTTTAAATTTCTTTTTTATTTAGAAGGCATTTTTAAATGCAATGTATTCTGATTATGTTTTGCCCACTTCCAACTCATCCCATGTCCTCTCCACTTCTCCACCCAC